>NW_016107935.1:27902-167664 GCF_001604975.1 Cebus imitator | reverse complement strand
CACTGGGGACGGCTAGAGCAGGAAGAGAGGAAGTGGGGCAAGGGCTGAAAAGCTGCCTATTGGATGCTATGATTGCTAACTGGATAATGGATTCAGTCATATCTCCAACCCCAATGTAACAAACCTACATATGTACCCTCGGTTCTAACTAAAAGTTGAAAAACCAAAATAAAAATTTAAGAACAAAACTATAAATAAATAAAGTTTAAAAAAATGCTAAACAGAGACAGAAAGGCAGGAGGAAAACCAGGAAAATGTGTTGCCAGAACTGGAGAGAGTTTCAAAGAGTGAATGTCTGTATTGAGGTCCCCAAGACCACTCTAGTTTCAATAATTCTCTAGGAAGTCTCACAGGACTCAATGTAAGTTGTGCTTACAACTATGAGTAATGATATGATAGGAAAGAATATAAAGCAAAATTAGCAAAATTAAAGGCAGACGGATAAATTCCAGGGGAAAGCAGGTGCAAGCTTCCCAGACTCCTCTCTCAGGGGAATCGCACAGAACACAGCTAATTTCCCCCAGCAACAAGCTGTGATAACAAACATGAAATGTTGCCAACCTAGAAAGCTTGTATGATACTCAGTTCTCAGAGTTTTTATTGGGGGCTTATCATACAGGCAACAAATTCCTGGCATGTATTAAAATTCCAGGCTCCCTGAAGGAAACCAGGTGCTCAGTACACACCATACTGTGTACACAGGTAGTTTATGTACAGTTAGCTACTCTTCAAAAAATATCCTTACTGAGGTATAATTGACATACAACAATCTGCACATATTGATTGTATATAAGTTTGGACATATGCATATATCTGTGAAGCCATCACTACAATCAAGGTAAAAGACATATGTATCATCTCTAAAAATTTTCTTGTGTCCCTTGTGATTTTGTTTGTTTTTACAATAAGAATATTTAATTTAAAATCTGCCCTCTAAAGAAACATTTAAGTACATAATACAATATTGTTGACTATAAGCATTATGCTGCACAACAGATCTCTAGAGCTAATTCATCTTGCATAACTATAATTTCATACCAACTGAGAAGCAACTTTCTATTTTCTAATCTCCCCTGTTCCTTGGTAACTGCTTTTCTATGAGTTTGAATATTTCGGTTGCCTCATATAAGTGAATAATGCAATGTCCTTCTATGCCTGGCTTATTTCACTCAGCAGAATGTCCTCCAGGTTTATCCAGGTTGTTTCAAATGGCAGCGTTTCTCTCTTCTTTAAGGCTGAATAATATTCCATCGTATGTATATGTCACAATTTCTTTACTCACTCATCTGTCTGTAAACTTTTGGGTTGCTTCCATATCTTGGCTTTGTGAATAATGCTGCAATAAAGATGGGAGGACAGATATCTCTTCACAAATCCTGATTTCAATAATTACTTCTGGGAATTGTAGGAAGTCTTCTCAAATCAAGATTCTCAGATGCCAGCAAAGGACAACATTGTAAGCAGGCGTTTCTAAGCACAAGCAGTCAGGTCTGCTTTATGTATTTTCTATGCAGCACCAAAGTGTCAGATGCTGTTTGGGAGGATTAAAGCTAAAGAGAATCAAAGATTGTCATTGAATTAAGTGACAAGGAAGTTATTCACGGCAGTACAAAAGCAGTTTCCATTCAGGGCAGAGTAAGGCAATTTTCCAAGGGTTGAGGCATAATAAAGGGATCAAAGACAGAAGAGAGTCAGTGTAGACAACTCTTTCAAGAAGACTTGTTATAAAAGTAAGAACAGAGAATGCAGTAACTAGAAGTAAAAGTGGAGTAAAGAGTGTAATTTTTGTTTTCATTTTTTAACAGACAAGTCTGGAACATATTGAAAAGCTGGTATAAACAAGTTGATAGAGAAAGAGAGGTTGAAGGCACCAGGGAGAAAGAAGACAATCAGAAGGATGAGAGTTCTGAAGAGGCAGAGAGAAGGTTGGCTTTAGACTGAAGAAGGGACTTTTCTTTCATTTTGAGGGGAAGCCAGGCAGAATGGATACATTCAAGGGCACAGAAATCTGAGATTTTCATAGGAAGAAGTTGAAATTTTTTTGGTAGCATTTGTTTTCTTAAATAAATAGGAAGTTAGATTTCTACTGTAAGATCTATTGAGATCTATGGATGTGGGTGTTGGAGGATTAATTAAAATGGGAAAGAGTGGAGTAAAGAAACACAGTAGGCCTGACAATCTGCTTAATGTTGGTGACCACCACAAATTTATAACTGCAATAAATGGCTAGTTGGGTGCTTTCCTCAGAGACAATTCAGTAGAAAGTTGATGTTGGACGTAATCAGACAGACACTATCGTTCAGCTTAGAAAACCATGAACATGATGTGGCCTTGAGAAAGCCCTGAAGAGGGCAAAGGTGGGCAGTGGGAGATACATTTAAAAAATCATTCTGGCTTTGCTTTCCTGTTTTGTGTCTCAGGAAATAGACCTAGAAATTTGATTCTATTCAACCAGTGTTTATTGAACGCTTTATATTGTGCCACACACATGTTCTAGATGATGGAGATAGGGACATAGAGAAAGATTATTTTGCATAGTAAAATAACCAAAAGTCTCACTTACCACAGTATAAAAGAGGGAATTAAAAGAACAAAAGCGAAGGTGATAAAATAATTTTTTAATCTGTTCTCCCATGGTAAATCAATACTTTATATTGTTTGGAGCAAAATCAAAGCTTTATGTTATTTTCCTATATTTTTCTTGTGACTATATACAAAGTATCATGGCATATATTATTCATGATTTATTTTAAACTTCTTTTTCTTCATTATAATGCATTTTGCTAATTAGTTATTTTCTTAGTCTATAGCCATTCAAGTTTTATTTACTGGATTTGTTGATAAAGATGGTGCACATTATAGAAGCAATGCTGGGAGTTGTTATTTCCTCTATTTTAATAAACCAAGGCTTTAATGAGGTGTCTGGCTGATCCATAGCCCAGAATTTAGAAGAGAAATCAAGCCTTCATCGGCAAATGAGGATCTAGACTTTGCTAAAAATGCCACAATACTTTGGCAGTCTGGACTGACAAGAGAACAAAAAGTTATTTTTAACATTCATTTTATGGTGCTGTTATTCTTGAACATGTAGGCATATTCTCATGAAAGCATTTCCATGTTGAACTTAGAGAAAGTTTTGACTGTAAAAATAAGTTGAGAAAGTACTGTAGCATTTCATTTATATTTCTTATTTAATTCAGCAACCCCAAAAAAGGAAAAGTTCTAGAATCACATATACAAAGCTTCATAGGGAATAAATAAATATATCAACAATGACACTGTTTATCCATTTTGCTGACATGATATGAAGTATACCATCACAGATTTATCACATTGTATTTAACAAATATATTCTTATTTAATTCAGCAACCCCAAAAAGGGAAAAGTTCTAGAATCACATATACAAAACTTCATAGGGAATAAATAAATATGTCAACAATGACACTGTTTATCCATTTTGCTGGCATGATATGAAGTATACCATCACAGGTTTATCACGTTGAATTTAACAAATATATTCCTAAATATATAGTTGTTGCAATAAAATATTTATCTTATATATACTAAGAACTATGCAAACATTTATGGAACATGCAAATGAACTGTAGTCTCTGTCTCCTGGATTGTAGAGTCTTAACATAGAAAAAGCAATATAATGTATCAAACAGTCTAAGACAACATCAGTGATATCTTGAATATGTGGCAAAGAAAAATATGAGTAGGCAGCAATTGGTCTGGACTGTGGGATCCGGTTACTATTTAAAGAAGCAGCAGCTTCAGGATAAAATCTGCCATGATTGAGCTATTTCCTGTTCTGGCTTAATCCTCTCTCACTCTCTCACATGAAAATACTGGACTTAATGCTACTTAATGCAATAGAAATACTTAATGCTACTCTAAAACCTCATCTAGGTATGATGTCTACATGATTTGTACTTTCAACTTCCTCTACCTAGAAAGTCACACCTAATTCTTCAACCTGCTTTTATCATTAATTTTTAGCCTTTGTGTGGCAACTCAAAAATCACTTACTCAGGAGTGCTTCTCAGACCTGGCTTGGCTAGCTTAGGAAACCTCTTCTCTGTGTTATTAAAATACCTTCATTTATTTCTGCGCTATAAGTTGCCTCGTCACTGAGAGTCTGCAAACTCTTTGAAGGCAGTATATCCCTGGTAGCCACAGGTATACTGTATAAATGGGTCCCATCACCAGCCCCTAGAATAATGCCTGGTACATAATGGTCTCTCTAAAAATTATCTCATGGTTGAATAAAAGAGAACATTTGATATAGAGAATGCTCTATTTAAATGGGACATCAACTTTCAATTGTTCCAAAAATATCAAAGGCATAATGGTTAAAAGCACTATGACTTCCTCTAGGGACTGTGAGGAGATAAATCTGATTGCAATAAAGGAATAAAACTCGGCTCTGAACAAAGCAAGATGAATCCCATAAATTGTGAAAAAAAGTATACACCACAGAATTCTGTGGGTGTGTATCTATCATGTGCCTATCATTTCTTACTGTTACCACATTTAATCTAAACAATTTTGCCAAATGTCTTATTATGATAACTTACAGGCACTTTCTAATTTAAAATTGTCAAAATTCTATTATCTACTTGTTCTAATTTGATCATTATTTTATTATAAAAACAACATGTGCACATAATGAGCTATTATGCCATTGGCATTTCCAGTTAGCTTATAAGTAACCTCTTTTAACTATTTGTATTTTTCAGTTCTGGTGGTTAACAATATCTTAGTAATATGGATATTATTTCACTGTTTAATATATCAACTTAGAGTAGTTTATTTAGGTATTAGAGATTAAAAATTCAGCTCACTTATTATACCATCTGCCAAATCTTTTCCTTCATTCTGAATTTCAAGTATTATATTATCATCTTAGTTATTCTGCAGGTTTTTAAAAATAATGTAAATAAAGTATCCGTGCCTACATGTTTGTTCCATCCCTTTAGGCCAGGGATATACTGCCTAAAAAGACAAGGAAATGTACCTCCCTACACTGACCTACTCCATTTACCTCTGCCATACCTACTGTATTATTATTGGGGTATCAAGACTTGTAAAATTGTCATTCTGATAAAACTGTAATTAATTCAGGTATGTTAATAGTTTGAGATTCTAAAAATCTAAATACCAATAAATAGTATTAATAATATTTGGTTATCCAAATACTACTTTTTTTTTTTTTTTGAGATGGAGTCTCACTCTGTCACCCAAGCTGGAGTGCAGTGGCACAATCTTGGCTCACTGCAACCTCTGACTCCCTGGTTCAAGTGAGTCTCCTGTCTCAACCTCCTGAGTAGCTGGGATTACAGGCGCGTGCCATCATGTCTGACTGATTTTTGTATTTTTAGTAGAGACAGGGTTTCACCATGTTGGTCAGGCTGGTCTCAACTACTGACCTCGTGATCCTCCCATCTCAGCCTTCCAAATTGCTGAGATTATAGGCATGAGCCACTATGCCTGGCCCCAAATACTACTTTTTAAAAGAACCAAGAAAGGTAATTTAAAACTGTAAAAAGAAACCCATAGAAAGAAATATAATTTGACATCATGTAAGACATGCTAATGAGAAGAGAATCAACCAGCAGCAATCAAAATAGTTCTCTTTAAATTTTCTATCATTCAAACATAACAAATTTTGCTTTGCTTTCTTGAGCATCACCTTTATATATAGCTCTTTGTTTTTCTGAGGGTTTTTATTCATAACTCTATGCTTCCTTTATGATACAATTGATATCTTCCAGCTTTTATGTCATGAAATTCGATGAATAAGGTCACTTTTATCTTTCATTCATTCTTCTTTACGCACTCTTTCCCTCTTCCAGCAGAAGAGCCATGTCCCAAAAAAGGACTTGGATCCTAGGGTGAAGACAACGTAGAAGAGAGATACAGCCAGCACATAGTGGGCATGTGTCTTAAACACATGGGGTCATTTGCTACATTTCTTACTCAGTTCTGATACAGGCATAATATGTATGGTTGAGAATTTTTAAAATAATTTTGAATTACTATTCTAGCATCTGGTGCTTTTGATGAAAGACTTGATGCCAATTCACCTATCATTTCTTTGCTAATTGATTGATATATTTTATCATATTCTTTCAAAAAAGTTTTAGAATCTTCTCTTTAATCATTGATGTCTTGAGCTCTTCTAAGGATTGTCTAAGTGTGAACTTTGTTTCATTCGTACTTCAGTTAAAGACTTTTGTCTCTCTCTAGTTCTAATAAACTTTCTCCTCTTCCTCCTTTAATCTTTCCCTCTATGTTCCCTAGTCTTAATTGAAGTCTTCTAGCTTTTAAGCCATAATATTGAAATTTTTGTTAGAAACAGATATTTCTAATTTTATATTTTGAATTTCTGTCCTATAATTTTAACTGTTAATTTATTTGGAAATTAATTGCAGTTTAAACAAATTGACCCAATCATAAGATAACATCATACTGGCTTTAGGTTATATGTGATTTCCTCAATTCAGTTCTCATTTTTTCTTTTTCTTTTGTTAATGACATTTCTAATCGAAGTAATATGATCTTTTTTCCTAGAAATCTCTTTGCAATCAATGAAGATAAAACTTTTCAATTCTCTTTGAAAATGAAAATTGAAATTAAAAATATTATTTTAACTTTGCTGAATTATATCTGTTTTCCTCCTGATCAGTTGATTTGTATGTTCATTTTGGTACTTCTGTATCAAGACATTTGTTTTCCTCAAATGCTTAGCTGCCTTTAATTTTCCATTAGACTTATGAGTAAATGATAATGTAGATGATTATAGATAATTGGAGACCTGGTCTAAGCTTCTGACAAGTCTGACATCTATTTTTTTTTATTATTTAAACAATCAAACAAAAAATCCTTCTTGTAATTGAAGGACTGACCCTAATGATTACAAGTCCAGGGTGTCTGGACAATGTAGTTGGCTTTCAGGTTTCCTGTTGGGGTACACAGGTGGAGTGTAGGTAGCAAACTGCCCTTCTCCTCTAGTGAAAGTGCTTTCCTCTTAGAAACACATACCTGCATTAGGAATTCTGACCTTGCATGAATAGGTTCTTCAAACTCATTGGAAAACTATTTTCTAGTTTTAGCTACAGAGGCAACTCTACTGCACTCTCATTTTTGGTATATATAGATGTGTTTAAATTAAAAGGATCAATTGACTTAGGCTTCATATAGACAGTTTTAAAATTATTTATTCAGGTTATTACTCTACTACCCTTTGTGCTTTCCCTGCCTAATGATTCTGAGCCTGATCGTTCCAAGATTTTGCCAGGAAGCTCAGTTCCTCTTCTTCTCTTCCCTTCTCTTCTTTTCTCCTTCCTCCCTCCCTTCCTTCCTCCCTCCCTTCCTTCCTTGTTTCCTTCCTTCCTTTCTTTCTTTCTTTCTTTCTTTCTTTCTTTCTTTCTTTCTTTCTTTCTTTCTTTCTTTCTTTCTTTCTTTCTTTCTTTCTTCTTTCTCTTTCTTCCTTTTCTTTCTTTCTTTCTTTCTTTCTCTTTCTTCCTTTCTCTCTTTCTCTCTCTTTCTTTCTTTTGACAGGTCATCCAGGCTTTAGCAGAGTAGTGTGATCTTGGCTCACTGAGCCTCAACCTCCCAGGCTCAGTTGATCCTCCCACCTCATCCTCCCAAGTAGCTGAGACTACAGGCACATGACTCCATGCCCAGGTAATTTCTTGCATTGTTTTGTAGAGACATGGCATTTTCTCATGTTGCCCAGGCTGGTCTCCAGTTTTAGGGCTCCAGCAATCTGCCCACCTCAGCCTCCCAAAGTGCAGTTCTAATGTAACCTTCTTTGGGTTTTTCTTTCTATTCTGATTTGCATGTTAATGTGGTCTCATCCACTTTCCAAAATGTCCTATTTTCTGAGATGCTTGGCCTATTCTTAGTATTATTAAGGATATATTTCATTTTGTACTTTTTTACTAGAATCTCAAGCATATTTTGGCATGTATGTGTCTCAGTTGGCCATCATGAACAGAAAGCTACCAAATTTATTTTCCCAAACATTGGTAAAAGCTATTTATCTATTCATTTACTGGATAAGAAATTAAATTATACTAAGAAAATTAGGCAACAATGATATAGAAAAGGGAGGAAAGAAGACTAACATTTGTTGATCACCTACTGATAGCCAAGAACCAAATAAGAGACATTTTTTTTTTTTGCTTTCATGATTTAATTTCAGCTACACAATAACCCTAAGTGGTGTCATTATCCGGTTATTAAAGATTTATCAGGGAATTCAAATAAACCCAGGGAGCTCCAAGAGTTAAAATAAATTGTCCGAGTCGAGTCATAGGACTAATAAATTGTAGAACTGATGCTGGGCATGCCTGGCTCTAAATCATCTCCTAGTTCTTTCACAGTGTGCTGAATGCCTTCGAGTGGTTTAGACTGGATGCTGGAACATTGTTAGTTGTGTCTAAGTTATTGTTGTTTTTAAACAGGAAAATAACACATGAAATACTAGATTGTATTTGCAACCTCCAAACTCAGAGAAATTCTATAAAAAGGGAAAATGTATTTTAAAATACATTTTCAGACTAGCGTAAACAGTGGAACATACTGCATCCTTTTTATGAAAATTCAACCAGGGACATATATTTTCTCCTCCATAATTGGATTATGCACAGATAGTAACAAAATGTTAAGTGTTAGCGTTCTTTAATGACTAATCAAGGCTAAAACAAGAGATGCTGTGATCTGGTGCCCACAGACTGTGAGACAGAGACGGTAAAGCAGGTAAATGTAGTTCAGTTCTCCCCCAATATATCATCCATGCCAAAACAAACAAACAAACAAACAAACAGTGACAAAAGGCCAGCTCAAGTGTCACGGTCTTCATTCAGTCAAGAAATGGTGTGTTTCTTTCTTCCCTAATGAATTAGATATATATGACACTCTCAGTGTATGTGGACCTATCAGTCTATCTTCATCCTATATGATTCTTATCATAAGCAAAGGGAGCTGAAAAATAGCAAACAGCAGTAGAAACAAAGAAGCAAACAAATCTTTTATGTTAGATGGTTTATGAGGGAGAATCACATTAGGTTTCTATAGAAAAAAATTTACTGACCACATTACTGGTCAACTTATTATTAAAGACTTCTCACAAACAAAAACAAACCTTTGCTATTTTGATATGGCTGGGTTTAAATATAACATATTGCTGTTTTTTTCTGTTTATCCAATGTATTCTTGCTTAATTTCCTCCATCTGTTTGAAGAATACATGTTTATTCTAGTTTATCTCCTTTATTGATTTATTAGCTACGCACCTATGTTTTGTTTTTAGTGGTTGCTCTATTTTTTGTGCAATACAACTATACATGATTATGAAAATGTTCTATTGTCTGCATTGCCCAACACTATTCGCCAGTTACATATGACTATTGTGTCCTTGAAAAGTAGGTTTAAATTTCATATCAAATAGATACATATAGCTATCAAATGCTATACTGTGAAGCTTAAGGGATTATTATGTAGAATCTTAGCTTGTCCAAGTTTACCTTCAAATAATACTACTTTACCTGGCCAGGTGTGGTGATGTGTTATTTGGTAGTTCCAGTTATTTGGGGGGATTCTAATTCCAACTGAGGCAGGAGGATTGCCTGAGTCCAGGAATTTGAGGCTGCAGTGAGCTATGATCACACCACTGCACTCCAGTCTTGGGGAAAAAGTGAGACCTGTCTCTAAAAAGAAGGAAAAGAAATTGCTTTGCCTAGAGTCTAAGAATCTTATATCTATGCTATAAGTTTAAGACTAGACTAGTCTAGTTCAATTGTCACTGTACATTTTCCTTCTACTTATGTCATAAGCTCCCATTCTATATTGCCATCATTTTTGGTTTAAGCAATCACTTTTTAAAGATACTTTTAAATAAAATGAAGTATCTTATATGTTCCCACATATTTACCCTTTAAAGTGTTCTTCATTCTTTTTAAAATTTCTACCTATCTAAAGAACTTGCTTCTTTCTTCCTTTCTTTTTTAGTGAAGATCTGCAGAAAATGAATTCTCTCTGCCTTTGTATGACTTAAAAAGTGTTTATTTCACTTTCACTTTTTTAAGTTGATTCTACTGTGTATAGAATTCTAGGGTCGACACCTTTCATTCAATATTTTAAAGATGTTGCTCCACTCTTCTCTGTTTTGCATTATTGGTGACAATATGCCTGCTGTCACTTACCTTTGTTCATTTATACAAATGGTCTTTTTTTCCTGGCTGCTTTTAATAATTTTTTTTAATCAGGGATTTTCAGCAATTTGATTATGATGTGCTTTGGTGTGTCTTTCTTCAGTATCTTGTATTTGAGGTTGGTTGAACTTCTTAAATTTGTGGGTTACAGTTTTTATTAAATTTTTATGAATTAAATAGTATTTCTTCAAATATCTTTCTGTCTTTACCCTATTATTGTTTTCTCCTTCAGGGATTCTAATTATAGATCTGTGAGGCTACTTCATGTGAGGCTCCTTGATGCCACAGCTCACTAATACCATGTTCACTTTTTAAAAAATCTTTTGTTCCCTGCATGTTTAATAAGTTTATCAATATTTTTATCAGCAGGTCTAAAATGTTGCTAATATAATCTAGGGTTTTTCTGTTTTTTTGTCTTAGCTGTTACATTTTTCATCTCTAGAAGTTTAATTTTGGTCTTTCTTTTACAAATTGTATTTTTCTCTTCAATGTATTTATGCTTTCCTTCACGTTAATGAGCATACAGAAGACATTTGTAATAGCTGATGTAATGTTTCTTTTAAATGAATTCTGTCATTTATGCCTCTTTCTACATCTATGTCTATTGAAGAATTTTTTCTCCTCATTATGGGCCATATTTTTCTGTTTCTTTTGTGCCTAGTAATGTTATATTGGATGCCAGACATTGTGGATTTTGTATTGGGTGCTGAATATTTTTAAACTGCTTTAAATACTTGAAGTTTTTTTTCCTTTTGTCTGGGACGCAGCTAAGTCACTTGTTTTATGCTTCTGAGGCTTGTTTTTTAATATGTGTTAGTATGGGATAGAACAGCCTTTATTCTAAGTCTAACTTATCCTACTTCTAAGGCAGTATCCTTTTAAAGACTTCACTTGATGCATATATGTTAAGATATATTTCCATTCTGGCTGATGAAAACAGTAATTATTCCTGGCACTGTGTGAGCTCTGAATATTATTTTTACTGTTTTTTTCTGATGGTTCTTGACTTACTCTTGGTAGTTTGTTCAGTACAGTGACCAGTGCACAGCTAAAGGCTTGAGGAAACCCTCTGAAGATCTTTGGAACCCACCTTCTCTTGAGGATATTTTATCCCTGGTATTCTGCTCCATAAATTTGAGTTGCTTGGCCTCCTTGAACTCCAGCTTTGTCTTCTCAACTCAAGAAAACAATAAGCTCCATTTTCCTTCCTCCTATGTGATGTTAATTTTTTGTGTTAACTTGCCTGTGCTAAGGGATATACAGATAGCTGATAAACATTACGTATTAGTCCATTCTTATGCTACTAACAAAGACATGCCTGAGGCTAGGTAATTTATACAGGAAACAGATTTAATTGACTCAGTTCAGCAAAGCTGGGTAGGCCTCGGGAAGCTTACAGTCATGCTAGAAAGGGAAGCAAACATGTCCTTATTTACATGGCAAAAGGAAGGAAAGAATGAGAGTCAAGTAAAGGTGGAACTCTTATAAGACCATTAGCTCTCATGGGAACTTATTCATTATCATGAGAATAGTATGGGGGAAACCACCCCATGATTCAATTACCTCCTACCAGGTCCCTCCCACCACAGTTGGAAATAATGGGAAATACAATTCAAAATGAGATTTAGGTGGAGACACAGACAAACCATATCACATTATTTCTGGGTGTGTCTGAGAAGTTGTTTTCAGAAGATATTAGCATTTGAATTTGTCAACTGAGTAGAGATCACCCTTACCAACTTGACATCTTTCAATCCATTGAGAGCGCAACACAGCAAAAAGGTAGAGGAGGGCAGATACATTCTCAGTTCATGACCTAGGACATCAATCTTTTCCTGACCTCAGATATCAGAGATCTTGGATCTTAGGTCTTTAGCCTCCTATACCAACTCTTTAGACTTTACACCAACTCTTTAGATTATGACATCAAGAGCCCCCCCCTCCACTGCCCGATTACTAGGCCTTCACACTTGGATTGTTTCCTAGCTTGCTGATGGCAGATGATGGGACTTCTAAGCCTCCATAATCACAGAAGCCAATGTCCATAATAAATTAAATCAAAATCAATCATCTTCTCTCCTTATCCTCATCTTCCTGTTCCCCTTCTCATCCTTTTCTCTTATAGATAGATTATAGATGATATAGACATAGATACAGATATAAATATAGATGTCTTTTACCAGTTCTGTTTCTTTGTAGAATGCTGCCTAATATACCTGTACTACAATCTTGCCTAAAAACCTCTCCAGTCTGTCGGCTGTGGTTGTCATTGATCTCCTCTTGCTTGTTTTCTTTCTCTCAGCTGTCACTCTTCCTTACTCTCTGCTGTATAATGTCTGAAAGCTATTGCTTCATAATTTTGTCTTGTTTCTTAGTTTAAGAAAGGGGATAAATTCAGTTCCTGTTACTCATGAGTGGAAGTAGAAACCTGTGATTTTTGCTTACTTTTTGTCTGCTTGCATTTGGTAAAAAACAAATAAAAAACAATCTTAGCTGTTAGAATATGGATACAGGCAGCTTTGCTTTTCACTCAGTTCTAGTTTACACCACAATAGGTCGAGCCAATGATCATAAATTTAAAAATGAAATTTATTTTAAAGGTACCATGCATCTTGAGTGAGAAAAAGGGTAAACATTGGGGGATATATGATTTATGTCTAAAATCTACATTGTTTTGATCCAGAGCTTTTACGCCTTATTGCCATAACCTTATTTTATATAAGATGAAAGACATTTTATCAGGAAGACTTCTTCTAAAGTATTCACTCATATTTGAGATCTATTTGAATACAAAAGACAGTAAAGCAGTGAAGTAGGTACAGCGGTCCACATACAGGATTAAGCTGTATTTTTATAAGCAGGCTGGCTAAGAAATGAGGCCCTCCAAGCAGCAAAAATTGTTTGAGGGTAATTTAAGTACCAAACACAATCAATAAAAACATCAGGGCTATATATTATGTGTTGCTAAGAAAGACAACAAATAACTCATTTCAGAGTACTTACCAGCTATTCAGACTTGGAAGACACATCTCCAATGAGTCAGAATGGCAGAGAAAGACTAGCTGTCACTGGCATTCAGCAAATCATTGGCTTTTGCAGCCTTTAAAATCTAAGAAAAGCTTTGTGTTCATTTTTAAATAGACTGTCTTTTTCTTTACATATGCTATGAAACATAAGTTCTATGTTACCACACATTTATTGACCACTTCAAGCCCAGTAGTGTGTGCTGAGTATTTGATGTATAATGATGAGTAACAGCAGTTTTATTCCTAAATAATTTTATAATTAAGTAGTGGTTAAGAATATGTCCAAATATTCATAACCCAAGTCATTATATGCTAAGTGCCTTAAGGATGGTCTGAAGAAGGGTGTCCAGGGGCAGAGATTTTGCCTGAATTGTCTCTATTGGATTCTGTCTCAGAGGAGGTAGCTTTTAGAGTAGATGACAGAGATGGGCAGGATGTTCACAGGAAGAGGTAGGAATGGATGGTAACTTATTAAGAGAGAGGTGACAAATCATCAGTTAGTGATTTGAAAAAATAAGTACATAGAAGGTTAAGAGGAGGGACTAATGGAAGAAGACACTGGAGAGGAAAGCTGGGCATAGGATTATAAAGTGCTTTACATGGTGGCTGAAAGGCTATTGTGCAGGATAGGTAGGTCCCTTCTGAGTTTCCATTACAGTGCATTACAGCACTAGGATTTGCTACTAAATATACAACTTCACATAGCATGGATTTTTTTTTTTTTAAAAAAAGGCTTTTTGGAGAAACTTAAATAGGCCAAAAATATACAAGGAAAAAGATGTCACGATACTTCTTTCACCCCACAGAGAATGTGTGGGGGTCAAGGCAATGTCGAGCCCGCAGCATATTCAACTGGTAACGCTTTACCTTGTTGCTCTCACTTTTTCCAGAGAAAGTATGAGAAATTAGCCTATCAGTGGGTGAATTCACAGATTAGTTAGTGATGTGGTGTCTGAATTTTTAGGCAGTGTCTGGAGAAGCAAGATAGCTGAAACTTAAAGGCCTCGGTCCCCTGGATGTTACTGTGTGATGCTTAGGAGGCCACATGGGAAGCTGAATTTGGATCCAACAACTCATTGGGACATAGTGGTCCTAAGTCCCAACTAACTTCCAAGGTCACTTTTTGGAGAATTATGCTCATTAGACCATCAAAAGATTGGAATAAATAAGGTTAATGGAGGTTGCAAATTCAAAAAAATTTCTGAAACCAAACAGAATTTTAAAGAAAAAGGGAGCGCAGGGCTTAAAGTATACCGAAAATGTTAACAACATTCAAAGTTAAATCTAGCAAGAACCTGCAAAACAAAGGTCAAGATTATCCTTGTTCATCCAATGTTCAGATGAGGAGTGAAAAGGACGATAGGGTCAGGATGACTCAACCATGAAAACAGGTAGCTAAGAATGTGCCAGTGCATCCTCAGTACTAAGAAACCTGGAAGAGCGAGTCTGGGTGGAAAGAAGGCAATAAGTTTAGGTTTTAGTCAAGTTGGATTAGAGAGGTCAAATAGAATAGCTAGAACACACTTTGTGGGTTCTTTTGTCCAAGACACTTTTTTTTTTGAGGCAGGGACTCACTCTGTCACCCAGGCTGGAGTTGAGTGGCACGATCACGGCTCACGGCAGCCTCCAACTCTTGGGCTCAAGCTATCTTCCTGCTACAATCTCCCAAGTAGTTGGGACTACAGGCACACACTAGACCCAGTTAATTTCTTTTGATTTTTCTGTAGAGACGGGGATCTTGCCATGTCACCCAAGCTGGTCTCCAACTCCTGGTCTCAAGCAATTCTCCTGCCTCAGCCTCTCAAAGTGCTGGAATTACAGTCATGAGCCATCACACTCAGCCCATTTAAGTCTTAAAATTACCCTTTGAAGTGGAAACTATTATTGTTACCCCCATTTACTAAGACTTAGAGATATTAAAAAATGGTTAATTATACCATTCAGCTAGTAAGTGGCAAAGCCCAAATGAAGATAGTCTTCTGATGCAAAGCTGATCAATCTCTGAGTCAGTGAAGAAATTCCAACCAAAAGATCTATCTGAGAGCAGCCGCAGAGGCTTTGGTTTATCCAGCTAGTCATAGGAGAAGGAGCTACAGGAAGAAAACAAAATTGTTCTAAACGAACACAGATAAATTAAAAGAAAGGCAGTCCTGAAGAAAATGTTGGGACAGTCCAATTTGAGTGAGCAGTAGAAGAGAGGAACAAGCATGAATAAGGAGAATGGGAGAAATTAGAGAAGACAGGAATTGTGTTAGGAAAAACAAGAAACGAAGCTTTGAGAAAAATCCATAAACCACAATGTAAATTGTTGCCAAAGGGGCTAATGACTAGAAGGTTATGGGGAACTTTGGGATGATAATGACAGACAACTAAAACATGCTTATATGTGTCAGGCGCTGTTTTAAGTACTTTATGCCTATTAATCATGTAATCATCACAGCAAGTTTATTATCCCATTTCACAAATCGAGGCTGATACACAGAGAAGCAATGCCCCACTAAAATAATTAAATGGGAGGAAATTTGACTGAAGTGACTCTGACACCCTGGGTTCTGGGATAAGAAAGCCAAAACCCAACACAGAATTTAAAAGAAAACAAAGCTTAATCTCACCCAATCACAGGTATCCTACTGGGCATTAGGTACTAGCATCTTGAACTTCCTGCCAAGATATTCTAAATAAGGCATTCCCTCATATTTTAACTAATCAAATAATTTATCTTATTTGCTCTTACATTCACCCTATAAAAGCTTCTCCTTATGTCCCTTTCTAGTGCTATGAACCACTTCTAGTTTTAAGCTGTCTTGATTCATGAATTGCTATCGGCCCAAATGAACTTTTTATCTTTAAGAGCCCAAAGTCACTCAGCTCATAAGTAGCAGAGCTGTGATACAACCCAGTAAGTCTAATCCAAGTATATACATCCTTCACTGTGCCACGGTTTCAGGAGAATGGCATCTGCACTGACCAGATGGTAGCATGTTGACAAATGACTAAATGATATTATTTTCCATCTTGCTATGTACCAGTGGTTAATGGGATAACCTGGCTTTGGGATCTTCTTTTCTTTCAGACTCATTTTCTAAAAAAACAAAGATCTGGATTCCAGCAAAGGTAAGCTTAGTTGTGCTGCAATGACCACATTGCAGCTTCTGTGGCTTTGGAGATTGCTGGACTGTTTTGACAAGTGGACCAAAGCCTTAAAGGCCAGGACCAGTGTTTCTCTGGGGGCTGCTTAGCTCCCTCTCCCCTTTCTTCCTGATGTATTTTCCTTCAAAATAGCAGAGAAGCCAAGCAGACCCACATATTTGGTAAGAAGGAGAAGAGAGGATGCTGGTGAAGAACAGGGGTCTGAGTCAGTGCTAAACAAGAGGAGGTCCCAGTGTCAATTACAAGAGCCTTTTTCATTATGAGTCAGGCCTTTGCTACTTGATTTGAGGCACAGTACATAGAGGTTTAGGCTTAATCCTACCTAACCACAGAGAGGCAGCTGCTGGCACCAATGGAGAGGAATGATTGCAAACACTCACCAACCCTTCGTCTCCACAAGAAGACCCTTTTAGTCTTTTGTTACCTTTCCTAGTCATTAATTCCTTTGAGAAGGGGCATTGCTTGTGAGCTTTGGTTGAAAAGCTCAGCATTTTTCCTGAGAGGGATTCTACATTATCCCATTAGCTGGAGCAAAGTGGGAGTGAGGTCATCCTGGAAGCCCCAAAAGAGGTCTGGTTCTGGGGAGTAACTGACCATGATTTGAATAACTGCTCTTAACCGCTCAGCCCCAAAGCCTTGCATTTCTCATCTCTTATGTTGCTGAACTTAAGGCTTCTACAGCCTCCCCCACTTGCTCTCTCCTTAAAAGCCCACATTTTTCTGCCTTCACGATCTTATTGAAGAGCTGTTTGCCAAGATTCCCAATGATGGAATCCAGATGCCAAGGGGAGGATGGAAGAAGACCAGGCGAGGGAGCCTCAGTTACTGCCCTTCCCTTGTGGGGAGTGGGGTGGGTGTGGAGAGATATTGGTCCTTCAAATAAGAGTTGGAAAATTGAAAGCAACTCTGTCTATATCAGTGGTTTCAAACTTTGCTGCATATTGAAATCAGCTGAGGACCTTTGAAATATATGGCTGCTTCATTTGCACTCCAAGACATTTTGATTAAACTAGGATGGGATGGGCATTGGAAGTTTGGAAAGCTGCCCAGGTGATTCTAATATGCAGGAAAGTTTGGGAACCACAAGTCTATACTACACTTCCTCCCCTATCCTAGATTCTTGAAGAATATCTTTGAATGTGTGGTCTTGAGTTAGCTTAAGGAAGGCTGGATCCATCAAATATATTTATTCAAGTTGGCCTGGTGGGCTTTTTCCATTTGAATCTGGTATGGTGTCATGCTTGTTGGAATGGCCTTCCTGACCCCTTAACCTCTTCACAAAAGTCATCAACAGTTAGGCTTAGTCAGCTGGGAATGGAGCTTAAAGGAGATGCAGCAGGTGTCAGAGCTCAAATCTATAAGCTCTAAAGGCTAACAGAAGTCCTCAGAGGCAGGTGGTGAAGAACACCAGAAGAATGGAGGAGGCAGATAATATGTTAATCCAGTAAGTTTTGGTGAATGATAGATACCAGCAGTGATGGGGATACAGCTTGATTCTAGAACAAAGGGTGTTCAGGTGGAAGGTAATCACAATCATTTGAACAGGACTGGAAGCAGGAGGAGGGAATTTGGTAGCTATGGGAGATTCATTGACACCAAAATTTTCTGGTCTTCATTGTACCCATTTTGTGTGAATGTGAGTGATCTGTGTCTAGAGATAACAAAACTCAAATGAATATTATTATACAACAATACTGGAAATATGTATTTGGGTAGTATCGTCTACTGGGTGATACGTAAGGACCTAGCACAGTGGGGAAGACTTTGCAAAAGAAGCTTGTTGTAGTGTTGTGTAAGGGAATGAGCTCCTCAGTGAGACAGACCTGGCAGAGCATGGCCTGAACACTTGCTAATTGTGTGATGCTGGTCAAGTTACATAAGTTTTCTGAGCCTGAGTTTCCTTATCTGTAAAGTGAGGATATGGTTTTCTCTCATAAATTTGTTGTTGGATTAAGTAAGATAATGGCATAAACATCTTGTACATTTCTTGGCATATAACACATATTCAGCAAATGCCAGTTGCCTGGCCTTTGAAGGAAGCCAAAATATTCCTCTCTGGAATACTGAGGATGGTTGAGCTGAAGAATGCAGGGGCATCCTGCTCCTCCCTCTGCCTGCATGCATGATGGCAGAAAAGCAATTTACAAAGACAGAAGTCGACTTTCCTTCCTCCACCTTTCCCACCTAAAGACAGGCTGCTTTCCAATGCTTGCTTATCAGCTCAGAGACAGCAGCACCAGAGCATCTAGGAGTAGACGTTACTCTTCCCATAAATTTACATTCCCATATTTTTTAGGAAGCCCAAAGAAATTCTCTTCTTTATTTTGTTAATGTATAAGATTTATGGCTCTTTGACAAAATATGATGTAAGCAAAGCCCCTAAGCCACTGGCTTGAGAGAGAAATACTTTGAACTGAGGCTTCCTCCATATGATGGGTACGGCGCATGTTAATAAACTTCTGCTGCTTTTTCTCTTGCTAATATGACTCTTGTTTTCAGAAAATTGTCTCAACTAAGAGCCTATGAGGGAAAGATAAGAAATTACATTATCTCCCCTACACTTTTCTCTGTCATCTTGTTCTTTTATCTCTAGAATAGAAACATATTTAAACATTTTTATAATATGCAGCAGGTTTAGTATCACTTAAATTTAAAAATATAGGTGATTAAGTATAATAATATATGTAAAAGTGTTTTGAAAATTATAAAGTACTAAGCGACTCTAAGGTATCATTATTTTAATTACATAATTACACAGGAGCAACTCCTATCTCATGGTTCTACCTATTACTGCCTGCTGCTGATTCTCGAATCTGCATTTTCTAGGACAAATCCCTGAAGGCTCCTTCTCCACAGGGGCACTCACAAATCTCCACTTTGCATTTCTATAAACGGACTCATCACCTTCCCTCTGCTGTGTTTTCTTCTGTTAGTTGGTTCAAAAATAATTGTGGTTTTGTCCATTGCTTTTAATGACAAAACCTGCAATTACTTTTGCACCAACCTAATACTTCTACTGGCGCTTTGGATGAAGTGATCCTCTCTGTATTTGTGTGAAGTAGGATCTGTCTGTGAACTCAGGTCAGAGCAGTGGAGTGAGCTGAGGAGGATGGCTAGAGAATCAGAAAGTCATAATTTGAAATCTTGGAGGGGCAGAACAGTATATGGAGAAATGATATATTCTAGAATCTAATTGCCTTAGTTCAAATCCCAGCCTCACCTCCTATAAGCTGTGTGACCTCAGAGAAGCTTCCAGATTTCCCTGTGCCTCAGTTGCCTCAGCTGTGAAATGGGGATTGTGATAACAGCACTTACCTAAGAGGGCTGCAGTGATAATTAAATGGCCTAACACAGTTAATCTACTTACAATACCTTTATTATTTATTAGCTTGATGCTGCCTTTATAGCTACATAGTCTCCACAAAAGCAGCTCAACTTGAACCCTATTAGCTTGTCTGTGAAGTAGAATAAAAATGCTTTCCTGTTAGAGACCGTGATGATTATGTGAGAAAGTAAATTTGCTGCCAAAGAGTTGGAATCATTCTCTAGTTGACATCAAGGAAAACGGTGGGTTGCGTCCTGTTGCCTACTGAAGATAGAAAATATAGATGTGCGCCCCCTTCCTGCTTCTCCTTTCTGCATCTACACTGGTCATCTTACCTGGGATGGGCCAGTTGCATTGAATTTGGAAGCCCTTACCTTGGTTTGGCTAGTTACCCTGTATCTGACTTCTATTATCTGGGTTTGACTAGTTCCCCCTGAAACTGTGCATCTCACCTGGGAGCCGGTAAGGCTAGTGTCCAGGCTCCTCGGCAGGCTGATTCAGTAGAGACACTGTGGGCAACACCTTCTCACTTGCTATCTAGCTGCTTCCATTCCCCCATCATGAGGATTCAGAATTAGATGTAAGGAAAGGGATTCTCACCTGAGCAAAAGAAGTGCTATACACGGTAGGTCTCAGTTTACTACAGAATTTGTAGAGAACCCCCACAGTAATCAAGAATAGTTTCCCTTCTATTTGCTATGAGTGTGTTTACCTAAAGGCTGGTCTAGGTTAAGTTGAGCATCCCTAGACTCTGGCTATCTTGTTGCCATAGGAGGATCCCAATCTGTTCCTGTTTTCTGTGATAAGCACTGAGATTGGTATTCATTCTATTTCCACAGGTGATGTGGTCAATCAGGCTGGGAAGGGGGCATTCTCCTCCTCCCTACCTATTTGACGTGCTTACCTCCTGAAGTCCATGGCCAATATGATGTGGACACACTTTCTTCCAGACAGTAGCTATTTTCTTGCTAAAGCCTCTGCTGTACATTCTCTCGAATGTCCCCGTGAATTTGGGCTTCTCTTTCTCTGCCATTGTCCATCACATGCTGCTCATCTAATAAGTGTTGATACTGCCTCCGATGCCTCTCACTTTTGTGGTGTCTAAATAATGGTCTCTCCACATTCATTTGCTTCATAGCCATCAAAAAACTTGATTTAATCTTCTTAAAGCAACAGTTCTGATGCCTCACTGCAATGACTCTCCCATAGTCCACATACAGAGGTGGATTTGCCATGAAGCTAATGAGGCATAAGGTTGAGGGCTACCCATTGGCATTATGTTTGCATGGTCATATGTTATTGTAAAATAAATAAAAGTAATACATTTAACCCAAATAAATTCATACCTTCATGGCTTTCTGCTTTGGTTTGCCCTATGTACACACTCCCTCGTGTTAGGAGGTGATGTCATAGCGTGGATATTTTAGATTCGTGTAAAAGAAATTTTCAGTTGAAGACACACTACAATTCAATTTGGATGCCAGGTGTCCTTTTTTGACTCACAGCTGCGTTGTGCCATTATGCTATTTTCCTGAATTTTGCGACGTTTCCAAAATCTGTCAGCTTAAAAAGAATGCAGCATGTGGTGGCTTATTTCCTTATATAAAATAATGTGTTTATTTTACATTATTTTTATTTTTTGAGACAGAGTTTTGCTGTTGTCACCCAGGCTGGAGTACAGTAATGCAATCTCGGCTCACTGCAACCTCTGCCTCCGGGGTTCAAGTGATTCTCCTGCCTCATCCTCCCGCCCGAGTAGCTGGGATTACAGGTGCCCGCCTTCATGCTCAGTGAATTTGTGTATTTTTAGTAAAAATAGAGTTTCTCCATGCTGGCCAGGATGGTCTCAAACTCCTGACCTCAGGTGATCTACACACCTAGGAATCCCAAAGTCCTCAGATTACAGGCATGAGCCACTGCACCTGGCCGATAATGTTTATTTTTGTACCTAATTTCGTAAGAAAATGTTTATGAAGGTGCCCCAAATTATATAAGCTGCAAGCACCCAACAACAACAAGAAAGTTTCCCCCTTGCTCATATTTTTTAAAGAATATACTACTTTGAGATTCCGATCCCTCTCTTCTGGGCTGCTCATATATTTTCCAAATTCTTCCAGCCCCCACCACTGTCAGGGTGGAACTTCTGCTCCTATTATTTACTCCCCTCAATATGTCATACATGGATTTCAAGTCCTGTGTGTCTCTAAATTCCACCCATCCCTTTAGGCCCTCGCCACATTGCATATCAAGTATCAACTGATGAAGTCACAGTTATTGACTATTTCCAATAGGACAGGTGTTCTGTATACATTATCTTTAATTTTTACAACCACCTAGAGAGGGAGGCATCATTATGATCATTCTGTAGTTGAAGAAAGATAATCTGCAGTTATTTTTCCCACAGTCATGGCACACAAAGGCCAGGAGCCAGCATTTGCTCTTGGCTTGGAGCAGGATCTCTTTAGAATGAGAACCCCGCCACCCACCATCAGTCCAAAGTTATCTGTGAGCCCTAAAGTATGATGGTTCCCATCTTGTAAACAGCCAACCAGTTACACCATTCTTTAACAATTTTGTAAACACATTTCTTAATTCCTTCTTCCTCCACCCCAATTAGAGCATAATAATCAGAAAACCTTGGGAAAAAAATTATGCTTCCATTGTATCTCCTGTAGGGCCCATGGTATGCAGACAGGTTAGGGTTTATTAAATCAAGGTACAAATGAATTATTCTATTAGAAAACTAAAATAAAACCAGTTGGAGGAAGCACTCAATTTCAATTTATAAGAATTAGGAAACTTGAGAATGATAGTTTCTGTTCTAACACTTTAATCCCAAAATAGAAGACAGAAGTTACATGATGTGTAACAGCAGAAATATATTTGAATCCACAATGTCAAGAAATATTAACTAAAAATATTCTTCACACAAAAAACAATTCACTTGTGTCTGGATACTGACACTTCAGTGTAGGTGATTAGACTGAGAGGAATTCATAGTTCTTAGAATATAGCTGAACAATTATATAGAAATTTTGAAGTCAACTTCTGTTCTTCAACCTGAAAAATGCATATTTTCAAAACCCAATAAAATACAACGATAATGAAGATTAACAAATAAGTTGCATATCAGAAGGATGATGATGTCATTATGGTTTTCTTTCATATCTCTCTTTTTTACCTAATTGTCCAAATGTTGTTTCATGGAATAGTGGGAGTGAAACATACAAGCTTCAAGCTTTTGTTTCCTCCACCCCCTCTCTCTCACTCACTATACCTCCCTGCCTCCTCTCTTACTCCTATCACACTTCCTTCCTCTCTATCCTTCTCTCTTTCAAATCATTAATGTATAAAATTGAATGGAACATTTTGTTTCCATACACAAGCTATAGGTATTTGCCTCCAAAGAGCACGCTGGAAAAACTTCTTTCATATCCCACTGATGGTCAGTCACTGGATCACAGAATCTCAGATTTATTCTTATGGTGGCTAATATCTTAGATATTATGTAGCTCAAAGCATTTCATCAAATTAATAAACATAGTTGTTTAGTATGTCAAGCACCATATTAAATACAATACATATTTCATTTTGTTCTAAAAGAAAATCCATAAGGTACATATTATCTTTAATATAGAGGAAACATAGGTTGAGCTTTTTAAATAATAATTGTCGACCTGTGGCCAGGTACAGTGGCTCATGCCTGTAATTTCAGTACTTTGGGAGGCTGAGGTGGGCATATCACCTGAGGTCAGGAGTTCAAGACCAGCCTGACAAACATGGTGAAACCTCATCTTTACTAAAAATACAAAAATTAGCTAGGCATGGTAGTACATGCCTGTAATCTGAGCTACTCAGAAGGCTGAGGCAGGAAAATCACTTCAACCTGGGGGATGGAGGTTGCAGTGAGCTGAGATGGCACCACTCCAGCCTGGGTAACCAGCACTAGACTCTATCTCAAAAACAAACAAATAGAAAGTTGTTAACATTAATTAGATGCTTACTGTATGCCAGGTAGCGTTCTGAGTTTTATGTTTGTTGACTTGTTGAATCCTCACACAATGCTGAGAATAGTATTTGCAAGACAGTATTGTCCATATTTTGTAGATGAGATCATTGAGGCCAGGAGACATTCAATGCCATGTCCAGGTCACACAGCTGGTAAGTGCCCACTAGATTGAAAACCAGGCTATCCAGCTTCAGAAACCACCACTCAGCTCAAAATAATGTATCTATTTAGAGAAAGTCTTTGAACTTAAGTCTTTTTTTCCCCCAAAGCCCATTTTCTTAGTTACACTATTTCAATCTTCTTTCCAATTACCTTACAAAAGGTTATTAAGCCTTGGCGAGAACCCCTGAATTGTTGGAGGGATTGGCTACTTCTGCTTCTGAAGAAAGTTCATTCTATTTTAGGACAGCTCTCTTAGAAAATTCCTCCTTATACTGAGCTAAAATGTTCCTCCCCATTACCTGTGTGAAAGGAACAGGTTGGCAGAAAATGCCACTACATGTGAGGCTCCACAGGAAGGTAAAGGCTGGAGTGTGCAGTGCCTTGAGGCCATGCCAGCCTCTGAAGCTGCTGTGGAGAGTGAGCCCTGAAATAAGTCCTGTGTTAACACACATCTTCCCATGCTGCACCTGGATGGCAGGTTTCCACCTTTGGAACAGGAATCTACTTTCATCCATGCTGCATTTAACAGTGTTGGTTTCTTCTCATCATTCCAATGTAAACATGTTTTGTCTCCTGACTCTTACTTTCAGTATATTACCCACTTTTTTCAGCTTTCTATGTTCATCAGTATTTTTATTCAAGCTACTGATAAGCTTGATATCAAGCTTGATACCAAGAAAGATGTTACTGGATGTTGCCTGAAAAATAGACTTGAAATTCTCAATCACCATTAAGTTGTCGTATTCCTGCCTTGTAATACATTGCCAGAGATTTTCTTCTGTTTTTCTCACCAGGCAGTGTCCAGGTGCTTCACCAACTAAGAGATAACTGGGTGAGAAATAGTAAAAATCATAAAACTTGAACTTCTGTAGCCAGGGAAGATGTTTATTGGTGCTACACAGGAAATAAAGTGCTATTTATGCTTCTGCTTAATGGCGAATCAATATGTAGCCATGACCTAATTGGAAAGTTCTTTGAATGACAAAGGGTGAAAAAAACTATAGATCATAAACGTCTACTCACTGCCACAGCTTTGAGAAGAACATGAAGGCAACTGGGCCGAACACAGAGCAAATACATGAGGCCAAGACAGGACAAGGGTACTGACCCAAGAGAGCAGAGTGAAGTGCTTTTGTGGGCCCATTTATAACTCATAACGAGCAGGATGGGTGCTAGCAGGCTACAGCAGAAAAAGAGCCCCTTCTTAGAAATACCTGGTAAGGACTTTATTAATTAACGTCTAGACTTTCAGTGGCTATGCTATAGAGAGGGAAAATTCTCTGTAATTACAGTGAAGAGCATGATACCAGAAAGCAATCTTCCTAGCCACCTGAAAAGGGCCCAGAGAAGTATCCATCTCATAAGCACATTCACAAGTTCTGTTCAGAGGAAGAAATAAGACATTCTGAGCTAAAGCGAAACAAGAACACTTTTAGCTGGCCTAGATACTAGTAAAGACAGAATGAAACTTAAAAAGAGTGTATCATTTATACCTTTTAGTTTATTATGCAGTAATGCTCACATTACTGTTTTAATAAACTGCATATAATTTTCATTTTGAAATGGTTCATATGTTTTTCTCAAAGTATTCTATTATGAAAAATTAAGAATAATTCTCCATGTACCATGTCAGAGAGATGACTAGTCTGACCCAACCCAAACTAAAAATCACATGTACAACTCACATTTACAACTCTCTAGCCCTAGCCAAAGTGGGCAGACCAGACAAGCAATCTTTCTCAGAATGTTCAAAACAGCTTATTCCCAACTAGTTGTGCTCCATATTACATTTCTACCCATAAGTAGGTATATGGCCATACAAAACTCAATTTGGGAGAGCAGAGCTTGCCTCTCTAATTGAGACATCTGATGCTTTTTTGCAAGGTGTCCATTTCAATGTTGTGTCTCATCCTAAGACTCACCCTACCCAGTCCCAGCAATTCCATGTGATACATTGTCAATAGCTGTAACAAGAATAGTTACAATTTATGCTGCACTTAGTATCTAAAGTATGTGTCCTCGCTTAAATAAATGACTTGGATTTACTGCTTTCTGGATTCTCATAATTCTCTGACATATATTTAATCATCCTGATTTTGTATTTTAAGAAATTTCAGTTCAAGATTTTAAGCGTCTTTTCTAAAGTCGAATAGCCAAGAGATGGGGGACGTGGTATCTGCTGTCTATGATGTAGTCATTTCCGTGCTTGGTGTCTTGGTGTGATGCTTGGGTTTTACTACCAATTCCTTTTCTTTCTTTTTTTTTGAGACGGAGTTTCGCTCTTGTTACCCAGGCTGGAGTGATATGGCGCGATCTTGGCTCACCGCAACCTCCGCCTCCTGGGTTCAGGCAATTCTCCTGCCTCAGCCTCCTGAGTAGCTGGGATTACAGGCACGCGCCACCATGCCCAGCTAATTTTTTGTAGTTTTAGTAGAGACGGGGTTTCACCATGTTGACCAGGATGGTCTCGATCTCTTGCCCTCGTGATCCACCCGCCTCGGCCTCCCAAAGTGCTGGGATTACAGGCGTGAGCCACCGCGCCCGGCCCCAATTCCTTTTCTAAGTTGTTTTGTTTTGTTTTGCTTTTCTTGTGGGCACCTCCAGCACTGGGATTCTGCTTTTATGTCCTGCCTTTTATGGACTGCCGTTCACACATATTCCAGCTTTGCAGTGCTCCTGTAGCGCTGTCTATCTCAGAGGCAGGGCCACCCATGTTTGGCTGCTCCCAAGGAAAGGATACAAATGTAAGACCCACATTCCATTTGTCTAAATATTTTAATTTATGAGCCAAATTAACTAATTGTTTAATAAAATATGTTCAATCCCCCTACCTTGACAAATACACAAAAAAGACCAGAGAGGCTACATTTGAGTTCAGAATGATCAAATTCCTCAGCCAGAACCTGGTGGTGCCAGAATAGAAGGGTCCTAGAGCCCAGCAAGTCACCTGTCTCTACCTCTATCTCCATTCTGTGCTGCAAAGGGCCTCACACATTTACCACCCCAAGCTTAGGAGTGTGCATAGTGATAGGGCTATCCACCCCAGGGAGGGCAAATCTAGAGAAAAAGCCTAGGGGCCTTGGGGAAGGACTGAAGGGCCATGTGAAGAATTCTGGGATCTGGGTACCACCTGCATCATGGGCTGGGAGGGGAAGATGCTAATTCTGGGGACACGTTTCTCTAGCCCCGTGGGCACATCATCCATGGCAAAGGGCCTCCAGAAATTAGTCCAGAGTGGGGTCTTAGATGGGTCTAAAGGCAATGCTGCTTGGGGTTTCTCCAAACTTTGGCTTCTTTCACTGAAGATCATTGAAGTAATGAAGAACCTCTGGGTCAAACTCCAGACAAGTTGCCTTGCAGCCAGGCAAGCCGGTCTGCTAGAGCTAGTGCCCTACAACCCTATAGAATTGTTTTCTTTCAAGTATCCAGTGCTTTTCTGTAGATATGAGCCACCCATTCACAGAGGCTGTGGTGTGAACAGTCTCTAAAATAGGACACCTTTCCCAAGACCTCTTTTATTTTAAAAGAATCTGCAATTTAAACCAAAGGAATACATTTGCTAATCATGGAATTTCTAGCACACTGGAAAAATACATGGGGCCAGCAATTTTCTTGATACAAACCTGTAGTAGTTTCCTAGAGCTACCATTTCAAAAGACCACAAATTTGGTAGCTTAGCATGATAAGAATTGATAATATACACTCAAAGTTGTGGAGTACAGGATTCTGAAAGAACCATGCATCTCCAAAGGCTCTAGGGAGGAATCTGCCTGTCTCTTCAGGCCTCTGGGGGCTCAGGTGTTCCTTGGTTTGTGGCCATATCACTGCAATCTCTGCTCCGTCTTCATATGGCCGAATTCTCTCTGTCACGAATCTCCCTATGCCTTTCTAAGGACACTTGCCGTTGGATTTAGGGCCCACCTGGATAGTACAGGATGAGCACATCTCAGGATTCTTAACTTCATTACATCTTCAGAGACCTTTTTTCTCCAAATAAGGTGACATTCACAGGTTCTGTGTAGACATATTTTGGGAGGGCTTACATTAATTCACTATGAAATTCTCATGCATTCACAAACTAAAGGCAAATGTAGGAAGAGGCAAATGGTGAGCACTGGAGTCCCTGCTGTGACCTCCTGCCTGTGCAAAGACCATGAATGTCAGTCCAGCATTGCACTAACCCCTGGAAAGTTGGCAATGCTCCTCACGGGAGAGCAATTTCCTGTGTGAAGGAGAGATGGATTGGGGAGCAACCGCATTTGGGAACATGATGAAAAAGTTGTGGTAACACTTTGGGGGGAAGCTTTAGCCACACTGAAGCAGAGGAAAGAATACATCATCTCTCTTACTTTTCAAGACCGATTATTTCCTCACAACCATTCCTGGAGATTAGATTAGTTTAGGACCTAAAATCTAAATTCTGTTATTTTTTCCCTACTCAAAGAAGACACAGAGCTATTAATAATTGACTGCTTATTTACTCTTAAGTGTTTTAATTATATTACTCCATTTTACTTCATTTTTCTTTTCATTATATAATGAGTGTGAAAGATAACATTCACACCCATTATATAAATGTGAACACTGAGGCCTTGAGATGTTAAGCAATTTGCCAGGATCTCATAGCTAGGAACTACAGGAGCTGAGACACATAGTCCATGCTCTTTCTGACCCTGCAGTCAGTCTAGAAGAGTCCTGGCCCTCTAAGTTGATTGCCTTAATATGACTGAATTTCCTTCTTTTCTCCTGTGATAAAACATCCTTTACCAAGAGCCAGAAGCTGGTGGCTGAGGGAATAGATTTTCTTTTTGCTTACACCGTACTGCCATCTAGTGGATATATAATTAATTACAGCTGATACTGTTTCTGGTATCTTCATCCTTTTGGGGGGTGGTAATTGGTAATTAATTGACATTTAAATGTTGCTTTTAAAGATTGTGATTCTACAAAAATCCACATCAGCTTCATGCCTTTGCTTCCATATACATATGCACAGCTTCTCCGGTACACCTGTCCTACATATGTGTACACGCTTGTTCATATTTTGTGTAGCAGAGAAGTGAGTTAGGCCTAACTTCAGTGCTCAGAATATGACTTGAAACATTTAAAAATTAAAATCATATGCAAACACACATGCTTCCCCTTGTCCCTCCTCATGGAACTGTGCTCTTTTGGCATGATCTAAATAAGGCTTCTCCAACCCACAGCACAGGTCATATGCGGCTTAGGACAGCTTTGAATGTGGCCAAATTTATAAAGTTTTTTTACAACATTATAAGTATTTTTGAGGGTTTTTTTTTTTAGCACATCAGCTATCATTAATGTGAGTGTATTTTATGTGTGGCCCAAGATAATTCTTCCAATGTGGCCCAGGGAAGCCAAAAGATTGGACAACCCTAGTAAATTGACAAAAATGTTAGGAATAGTTTAGACGAAAGTGACCTATTGACTTGCTTTTGATCATGATTTTATATCTGAATACACAATTTTTGTTCTATCAAAGATGACATATACACTAAGCCATGACAGAACTGCCTCTGGTATTGACTGCCCAGTGCACATGACAGAGTGAGATCACCCATTCAGGGGTGTGCTCTGTCTCTGCGTGCATGTTGAGTGGAAGGAGGTCTCACAGCCCTATTACAAAATACACATTCTGTGGCTGCAAGAGACCACCTAGTGCTAGTATTAATCTCCTACTGTGGCTGTTGTAACAAATTACCACAAATTTAGTGGCTTAAAACAACACGCTTTTATTATCTTAGTGTTCTGGAGGTCAGAAATGTAAAATGGGTTTCACTGGGTGAAAACCAAGGTGTCGGCATGCTGGTGTCTTCTGGAGGCTCTAGGGGAGCATCTGTCCCCTCACCCCTTCCGGCCTCTGAAGGTTGTCTGCATTCTTTGGCTTGGCGCCCCTTCTTCCATCTTCAAAACCAGCAACATGGCTCCAGTCCTACTCACACTGCTATCTTTCTGGTTTGTTCTCTTTTGTCTTTCTCTTCTCCACTGAAAAACCCTTGCTGGTTATCTTGAGATCACTACAGTAATCCAGGAAAATATCCCTATTTTAAGGGTAGCTGATTAACAACCTTAATTCTATCTGTGACCTTAATTCCCCTTTGCCATGGATCATAACATATTCACAGGTCTCAGGGGTTGAGGCTTGGACATCTTTGGTAGCGTGGGTGGGGCATTATTCTGCGTACTCAACACACAAGAGGAGGGAAATCTGGACTGAAGTGTTTCTTGCAGGGCCATGGTAGTGATGGGAGAGGCAGATTCCACCCAGACACCATTCTTTCCCTTCTCGCTGCCTCTCCACCTTCACAGATAGCACAGAGCCTTGTAAGAATGAGAACACACCCACCCTTAGATTTTGCCTGAACTTTTTGGAAGCCACACTTAATAGTAGAAAGGAGCATCGATTTAGACAGATTTCAATTTAAATCCCAGATTCATTCGTAAATGTAAGAACTTGAGTGTGACTAAGCTCAGTTTCTTCGTTCTTAAAATGGGTCTAATATCTTCCCCTTTGTATTGTTGCAAGGCTTAAATAAAAGAGTCTCCAAAGAGCACTTGGTAGAGGATGTGACAAATATTAGGATCTCATAAAGAACAGTTTCTGAAAATGAAGGATTTTGATTCAATCTTTAAGGGAAGATTAACTAAACACTCAACTAAACACTTTGCTGGGTGCTTGGAGAACAAGGAAAGGACAGTGTCTATCCTCATTAAGTTAACTCTAAGTGGATGAAATAAGATTTCATGTGTGAAATTAGAGACCAAGTTATAGCCTATGATCGATATAGAATTTGCCCAATCACATACCTTTAGGTCCAGGTGCATTTGTAGAGAACATTAAAGAGAAAAATATAGCCATAAAAAGTAATGAAACAGTGACCTTTGCAGCAACTTGGATGGAGTCAGAGGCTACTATTCTAAGTGAAGTAATTCAGCAATAGACAACTAAATATTGTGTGCTCTCATTTATAATTGGGAGCTAAGCTATGAGGATGCAAAGGCATAAGGATGATATAATGGACTGTTGGGTCTTGGGGGATTGATGGGGGGTATACACTGCTCAGTGACATGTGCACCCCACAATCTCAGAAATCACCACTAAAGACCTTATCCATGTAATCAAAAACCACCAGTTTCCCAAAAGCTATTGAATCAAAAAATAAAATAAAACAATAAAAATTACAAAAGGAGGAAGACAATCTTTCCTTAATTCTTTCCACTCCTAATTTTTTGTAACAAGCATACCCTTATACCTACCTACATGACGATTTCCATACTGTATAAGAATAATACATGGAAATATGGTCATTTTGACCTGTTTCCTATTGGTGGCTGGGGACATGCATTGCTACCACACACACACACACACACACACACACACACAAACACACACATACACACAGAGACACCATCAAGTTATATCGACAACTATTTTAGCTTTAAAAAGAAATAAACAAGTGGCAATAAAATAAAAATGTCTTTTAAAGCATCTTATTACACTAAACTTTATTGCCAAATGGAAGTTCTGAAATAATGAGTTAAAAAGTTCATCAGTTGATAGACTGGATAAAGAAAATGTGGCTCATATACACCATGGAATACTATGCAGCCATAAAAAGGATGAGTTTATGTTCTTTGCAGGGACATGGATGAAGCTAGAAACCATCATTCTCAGCAAACTAACACAGGAACAGAAAACCAAACACCGCATGTTCTCACTCATAAGTGGGGTTGAACAATGAGAACACATGGACACAGGGAGGGAAACATCACACACCAGGGTTTGTCAGGTGTCAGGGGCTAGGGGAGGGATAGCATTAGGAGAAATACCTAATATAGGTGATGGGTTGATGGATGCAGCAAACCACCATGGCACGTGTATACCTATGTAACAAACCTGCACGTGCTGCACATGTACCCCAGAACTTAAAGTGTAATAATAATAACAAAGAGTTCATTGGTTATGAGCTACCCAAAAACAATGTACTGAATTTTTTTAAAATCTATTGCTTTTAGTAGACTATATCTATGTGTTCCCTATAGTCTTGTTTCAATAATTTATTTATGAATATGTTCATTAGAGAAGATAATTTTTACAACTATTGTAAATTTTTTTGAATTTGTAACATCTCACAATATGGTTTGGCTGTGTCCCCACCCAAATCTCATCTCGTGTTTCCACGTGTTGTGGGTTGGACCTGCTTGGAGGTAGTTGAATCATGCGGACAAGACTTTCCCATGCTGTTCTCGTGATAGTAAATAAGTCTCATGCGATCTGATAATTTTAAAAAGAGGCGTTCCCCTGCACAGGCTCTGTCATTTTCTGCCTGCAGCCATCCACACAAGATGTGACTTGCTCCTCCTTGCCTTCCACCATGATTGTGAGGCTTCCCCAGCCATCTGGAATTGTAATTCCAATTAAACCTCTTTCTTTTGTAAATTGCTTAGTCTTGGGTATGCCTTTATCAGCAGTGTGAAAATGGACTTAAACATCCAATATGTTTGAATGCATATTTTATTTTAGGATTTTATGTAACATTCATGGTTATAATGCATGAATTCCTTGAATATAGAAATTAAACAGTAAAATGCTATTTTGCACATTAAAAATATTAAAAAGACACAGAACCCCAAGTTTTACTTTGGCCCTGATGGTCTTTTTAATTGCCTCAATAGAATCAGAAAACAGAACCCTGTCTCTCAGGTCTATCAGACCTTCCTGGAACAAAGAAAGAACATCCGGCCATAACCAGTTCTGCTTGGGTCTCTGCCAACTCACACATATATGCCAGCATTGAGAAGGGTCACTAGGTTTTTATTGTGGCCTCAGTTCTACTCCTGATTGCTGCAAATCTCAGGAGATGGAGGATTAGATAAGGACTGGAAAACCTAGTATCAGCAACAAGATCACAGCTCTCTGGTTTCCATTAGCTTAATGTTCATCACATGCCAGGGACCTTGGCATGAGGACATTAAAAGCAGATCGACAAACCCAACCTCTGTCCTGAGTTTACATGACTGAGGCTGAGACTGATTTGGTGGGGAGGTGGTCATAGCTTGGGTAATGAGGCTTTCACAGACTGCATGTGCAACTGTACTTTGGAAAGAGCATTCTGAGGCACTGTTTTGCATACACCCAGTACCTCCTTAGGGAAAGCCGTGGAGTTTTATATTTAGGAATTGTTCAACCCTCAGCTCAATGTACATGCCAAGTCCAGCACGCTAATTCAGTGTGACAAGACTGTCAACCAGTCCACTTAGGCAGTGGCTAAGGCCACATTCCAGAGCAACCTGAGTGATCCCTGCCAGAGGAAGGCTGGAAAGGATACTCTCAGAAACGCATCATATTTTGTTCCTCTGCACCTCATTGGGAACTTTTTAGAAACTGCAACTGTCCCGCATTTAGTTTTTAGAATGTAATGGCTAGTACTTTTCAGTATTTGATAGATAAATTGGACTAGTTGGTTACAGTTGTTTAGAACCTAATATATGGCAAGCACTCTACTAAGAAACATATACGCATTATTTATGTAAAGTACTCAACCACACTATTAGGTGAGTAGAATTAGTGATTGATGAATCTGAGTCCTGAAGAAGTCAAATGACTTATCCAAGTTCGCATAGGGAGTAAAGAATAGTATTGGTGTTCCCCTCACAGCTCTAACCCCTTTGAGTTCCACTATCACTTAAGAACACAGAAGCTAAATATATATAAACAAATAAGCAAATAAATCTTAAGCAAACTTAGCTAGATTTTCTATTTTTTATTCAACAGATCGGTTTTTTTTCAGATATCATCTTTGTTTCTCTCCAGACATTGTTACCTCCATATCCTCTACGCTAAGATGCGCAATATTGTGACTCTGAGAGGGGTCCCATTTGAAGTGCTCATGTGATGGATTCTTACTAAGAACATTCATTAAAAAAAGAGTATTCATAAAGCATCAGGAAATATCATTTGTCCTTTGTTCTGGATTAGATCATCCAGGAGATAACAGGTTTATTAAGCAAAATAATAAATGGATAAATGAGCACATGTGGGCAACAATTGTTAAAAGGAATGAATGGAAGAGATCAGGGGTCAATAGACTCTTTTATACCATCCATGAGATCATAAAAGGGTGATGGTGTGATCAATTCTATTACATGTTCTATACCAGTTCTGACCAAACCTCTTAGTTTCCGCCGTCGACTCATTGAATTAAAATTCTTTCTACTCTATGAAAGGAATAAATGAGTCTTTGTGTCAAACCTCTGAGAATAAGTTCAGTAAATTAAAAAGATTGTTTTAAAGAGGATTCTTAATGATTTCTCCTTCACTGGCCTAGATTGGAGGTGAAACTCAATTGACCTATTTAGATGAACTTCTCTCTCCAATAATGAGGAGGTGATGATTAGGAGAAATACATTAACACGTAAAAAGGTCAAATATGTACCATAAAGTATTAGCTAATGCTTTCCCTTTCCTGGTAATAGAGTTTCGGAGGGTTTCTCATCTATTTAAGAAACAGGCTACATTAGTCTTCAGGTCATGTGACTCAACATTTTATCATTTACATAGATTCAGTTCTAAGCTAAGGTGTTTGTTGCTGCTAAAGCTATTACTTTTTTTTCTTTTTTTTTGGTGATTAAAAATAAGAGCTAAGGATTAACAATAATTAAATATCTCTTAGAAAAGGTCAGTGTTACAAAGAAATGGTTAATTACAATGAGAGAATAATAAGAAGGAAGTTGAAGAAAATGTATTTTTTCAAAAACAAGCCTGAGTAAGAGCTATTCATGCAGTGAGACTCCCTGATTCATAGCAACTAAGTAGTTAATTAGAAGTCTGTAATTATCTTTTCCACTTAATTAAGAACTCTGTACAGATTTCTCAATATAACTTGTTGGAAACTCTACTTATCTTGGTTATTGGGATTTCATGAGGAAACCGCTTTCAGTGTGTTAGATTGCCTCATTAAAACTTTGCTCAGCCATCCGTGGAAGCATGAGTTGGTTCCTAAGAGTCTAATAGTTCTGCGTTTGCTGGAGAAGTGTGACTGAAAGGGCATAGGACTGCACAAATAACTTTCTAATCCTCAATTACTAAGGTGGATATGAACCCACTATGCACTGCTATGGCCTTATTGCTTACTTATGCTGGTATTGATTCTTATTGACTGTGGGCATCCATATTGTTTAGTGCCCAGGCTGCATTAGATCATTGTAAAGCTCACCTGTTTTGCACATGGGTGACTACTTGGATGGAAAAATAGAACCCACAACAAGAAACTGACTCCAGGTTAACTACTTTGACAATGATAAGAGAGCTCAAATTTCCTTACATCTGTAACAGCCGAAATGCATGAAGACAAGTCTCCAGGAAAGAAGTCAAAATGCAAAATGGCAGTAGAGTCATGGTGACTCTACTTCTCTGTATTTTTTTAATAGACAGATCCTGTGATTATTATTAACATTGTCAATAATCTTTCTTAGAGTGCTTGCAAATGTAGTGGCTACAGTGCTGTAAATAGATGAATAACAAAATAGTAGAAATTCCAATGTCCTCAGGTAATACAGAAAGAATGAAGCTAATGGATATGTGTAGCTGCTTAATGCAATCTGGAATAAAGTACAGTCTCAGTAAATGGTAAGAAATATAAGAAGTATTTCCTCATGTTTTTCAGACTGATTACTTCCTAATTTTCAATAATATATATTTCTTCACCAAATGAATGGATTGTGATGTTTTTAACCACCTTGTTATAGTTGGACATTTAGCTTATTTCAAAATTTTTACAATTGAAAATAATAACAATCTCCTTATGGACATCTGTATGTTTCACGAACATTGTTTTTGAATTTTGGATTATTCCTCATTCTATTTCAAGTGGATTGGCTGGGACTAGTATGCCAATTTGTTAAAGAGTCCATTGCAATTGGTTCTACCCTCCTTATTAATTGTCTACTTACTGATAATGGTGAACTACATACGGTGCCTAACTAAGCTTAGAGATCTGTCATGTTTGTAATAAAAATTAATGAAAATACAAAATAGTATGTCATACATGTGGGGGAAAACAATGAAGTAGAAACTAAGGTCCACTGATTTTTAGACTTTAAGTAGAGATTGAAGCTGGAATTGAGAATTCAAGGAGTAATTTATATCATTTAATCAGAAAAAGGACAGGGACAGGATATATAACTGTGGACTCACAGACAACAAGAAGATGAATTTTGCTGACACAGTTTATTCATATGCAGAAATAACAGGGCATCAGTGGAGAATCAAGAGTAGGTAGAAGCCAGAGAGGAAAGCACTTTTGACATAATTTAAGGCATTTGGTCTTTGTTATTCAGCCAGTAGGAAGAAATATAATTTCTTATTATGAGGTTGACATGCAAAAAGGTATTATAGGAATTTATACTTTTAAGGGTGTGAATTACAAATGGTTAAAAATAGAGAGTTTTGTTTTTCATTTACTTGTTGGCTATTTGTATGTCTTCTCTTGAGAAAAGTTTATTCGTGTCCTTTGCCCGTTTTAAAAATTAAATTACTTGTTTTCTTGCTGAGTTGAATTCCTTACAGATTTTGGATATGAATACCTTATATGATGTATGGTTTGCAAACTTTTTTCCCTTAATCTGTAGATTGTCTCTTCACTCTGTTAACATTGCTTCCTTTGTTTTACAGAAGTTTTTTAGTGTGAAGCAATTTCATTTGTTTATTTTTTCTTTTATTGGCTAAGCTTTTGGGATCAAATCTAAAATATCATTGTCCAGACCAATAGTGTTTATGTTTCCCTTATGTTTTATTCTAGTGGTTTTACAGTGGCTTTACAGTTTCCATTATTATGTCTAGGTCTTTTATCTATTTTGAGTTTATTTTTGTATGTGGTGTAAAATAAAGTTCCAAATTTATCCTTCTGCATGAGGATATCCAGTTTTCCCAGCTCGCTTATTGAATTGAAGAGACTGACCTGTTTCTATTGTGTTCACCACTTTCGACAAAAAACAATTGACTGTAAATATATAGGCTTATTTGGAGCTTTCTCTCTTGTTTATTGTGTGTCTGTTTTTATGCCAATACCACACTGTTTTAATCACTATAACTTTGTGACATGTTTTAAAATCAGGTAGTTTGATGCCTCCAGCTTTGTTCTCAAAATTGCCTTGACTATTCAGGATAATTTGCAGTTCCATATAAATTTTAGAATTTTGTTTCTATTTCTGTGCAAAAGGACTTGGAATTTTGATAGGAATTGAACTGAATCTGTAGATTTTGGGGGGTGGCATAGAGATTTTAACAATATTAATTATTCCCAGCTATGAACACAGAATTTCCTTCCATTTATTTGTGTTATTTTCAATTTGTTTCTTCAAAGGTTTACAGACCTGTCACTCCCTTGGCTAAATTTAGTCCTAAGTACTTTTTTTTTTTCATAGCTTTTGTCAATGAAATTTTTTTCTTGATTTCTTTTTTGGATAGTTAATTGTTATTGTGTAGAAACACTACTAATTTTTGTACATTGATTTTTGCATCATGCAACTTTGCTGAATTTATGAATTGATCCTAATAGTCTTTGATAGAGTCTTTAGAGATTTTTTATATAGAATATCACTAATCACTAGGAAAACACAAATTAAAACCACAATGAGATATCACTTTACTCCTTTTAGAAGAGCTATTATAAAAAGATGAAAGGTGAGTGTTGGTGAGGATGTGCAGAAAAGGAAAACTCTTGTACAGTGTTGGTGGTAACATCAGTAAAGTTATTAGGGAAAACTAAGGCAAGTTCTCAAGAAACTAAAAAACAGGGCTACCATATGACTCAGCAATCTCATTTCTAAGTATATATGCAAAGAATCTGAAATCAGTATGTCAAAGAGGTAGCTACAGTTCCATGTTCATTGCAGCATTATTCACAATATTGAAGATAGGGAATCAATAGATCAATGGATGAATAAAATGTGGTGTATACACACATACACATGAATAGTATTCAGTCTTTTAAAAATGTGCAAAATCGTATCATTGGCAACAACATAGATGAACCTGGAGGATACTGTGCAAAGTAAAATAACCAGGCACAAAATGACAAATATTACATGATTTCACTTACATGTTGAAATGAAAAAGTCAGACTCAAAATGAAATAGTCATTATCAGAGGCTGGGTGTGGGGAGAAAAGAATGGAAAGGTGTTATACAAAGTTCCTGTTATACTGGAGTTACAAATTTTTGAGATTGATTGCATAACATGGTAACTATATAGTTGATAACAACATATTACATATTTCAAAACTACTAAGAAAGTAAATTTCAAATGTTGTCATTATGAAAAATGATAAGTATGTGAGGTGATGGATATGTTAATTTAACTTGAATTAATCATTGCTCATTGTATACATATATCAAAAGATCACATTGTACCCCATAACTATATACAATTATAATTTGTCTTTTAAAAAAATTGAAAATATGGGCAGTAAAATGCTAGCAGCCATAGATTTGTCATTAAGAATCTAAAAGTGGCTTCTTGCTATAAAAAAGAGACATACTTGATATAAATAAGTAGAGTTTTAATTTTATGTGTTAAGAATGTTGGATTACATATAATACCTAAAAATTGACAGGTAATACAATTTAAAAATAGTAGTAGTTAACATTTTTTACTATTTAGGACCTACTATGTGGTAGGTACTATATGAAGCATTTTACATTCCTTTTCTTATTTAAAATTCCTCCAAACCATATATGGTAGGAACTATGATTATCTTAACATTACAAAAGAAATAATAACTTAAAGAGGATAAGTAAGTTCTTCATTTAATGTAGATATTTAGGGACAAAGCCAGGATTTGAACTTGGTTCTGCCTGGCACCAGAGTATTTGGACTATCTTCCTTCAGGCATGGATACAATCATGACAAACATGATTCATTTATTAAAATAACATTATAGAAGTCCAGGAAAAGGGTGGCTCCAGGGCAAATGGAAAAGAGGAAAAGACGTTAAGATAAATTACCAAATTGAATACAAGAGGAGAGATAAGGACCTGATAATAACTTCAAGTGTTTAAACATGAGATAAAAGGCAAGCAGTAGTACCACTCATGGAAATATTAAAAATTAGAGAATAAGGTTGTCTCCAGTAATAAAGTGTTTTGGCTTGACAATGGTAAAAACAGTATGGGTTCATTTTAGACCAAAGTCCAAGTTTTATAATTGTATCCCTTGAGTCCAGCAATTTCCAAAATAATGTCATTTAGGATGAGGTGTTTCCAGGCGGCAGCTTGACCACTGTGCCTGCCTTTTCTTCTTCCTAAGGTCAGCATACACAGCAATAACTCAACACACTATTTGGTGAACTAGCTCAAGTACTATGGGCATTTATATCCTGTATCAAGGATATTCAGTTTAAATCATATAGAGTTTCCCTGACTAATGAGATTACTTCTCTTTAGTTATTCCTATTATCAATCCTCCTTCATGTAAACCAAAGTCCCCATCAAGTTTCAAATGCCTTGTTCTTAAATACAAATTTTAAAAAAACAAGAAGCTACCTGTGCACAAGAAAATTAACAGTATAAATGCAAAAGAAAAAGTAAGTTTTAAAATAGGAAGAAAGAAAGGAAGGAAGAAAATAAGAAAAGAGGAAGGAAGGAAGGAAGTATAGGTAGGTAGGTCAGAGAAACTGGAGAGTTAAAAGAATAGAAAATAGTTTAAAATAATAAGAGAAAATATTGATTACTGTTCTCAGAGAAAGTCTTGAAGATATTCAATTTATAAAACCTGTGATATGGTCCTTAGAAATCATTACTTCTAATGTCTTTTGTTGATAATATTTATCAAAAAGAAAAGTATTTGGATGAATGCATTGCCTAAGGGCTTTTGCTTGAAAATTGCAATATTAATTGTCAGTACTTTCATAGAAAATATCATTGAATGACTATATCAGTAACACAAAGATGAAGGGAATAGTGACACAAAGATGAAGGAAATCGTTTTAACTTAAAGTATTTTCTTCATCACAAATTACATATCTAGCATAATTTCACAGCCCTTCAAATAAGGTTTGCAATTATAGGAAACAGCTCTACAACGTTCTCAAGAAGCCCTGGATTGGATTCCATGGTTCCAGCAGGTATCTCTTAGAGGCATCACCTCTTGCAGGACCCAGTAAAGCTCTTCCTAGGTAATCCATAGAAATACAATGAACTTCATTTTTATTTTTATTTGTTTATTACACTTTAAGTTCTGGGGTACATGTGTAGATCATGCAGGTTTGTTACATAGGTATATACGTGCCATGGTGGTGGTTTGCTGCATCCATCGCCCCGTCATCTACATTAGGTATTTCTCCTAATGTTATTCCTCCCCAATCTCCCCACCCCCTGCTAGTCCTCTCCTAGACCCCCACCATTCAGGCCCCAGCGTGTGATGTTCCCCTCCCTGTGTCCGTGTATTCTCATTGTTCAACACCCACTTATGAGTGAGAATATGTGGTGTTTGGTTTTCTGTTCTTGTGCCAGTTTGCTGAGAATGATGGTTTCCAGTTTCATCCATGTCCTTGCAAAGGACATGAACTCATCCTTTGTATGGCTACATAGTATTCCATGGTGTATATGTGCCACATTTTCTTTATCTAGTAATCCTATTACTGAGTATATACCTAAAGGATAATAAATCATTCTATTATAAAGACACATGCACACATATATTTATTGCGGCACTGTTCACAATAGGAAAGGCTTGGAATAAACCCAAATGCCCATCAATGATAGACTGGATAAAGAAGTGCAATGAATTTTAAGTAATATCCTCATAAAACCGTCACAGTTCACTGGAAGTCACTATTATTGGCAACAAATCTACAAAGTAAAATTTTTTATGTCCTCCAAACTCTGCAGTTGTGCTATAAAAATCTAGGTATGGAATTAGGAAATGAGCATTAAAATTACAGCGGTTTACTGTTTGTTTTTTGGAATTAGGAAATGAGCATTAAAATTACAGTGGTTTACCATTTGATTTTGGGGGTTTTTTTGAAAAAACATTTTAAAATTTTTCACACAAGGAACATCATATACCATTTTGATTTTAAATAAGCTAATTACCACTCTGAGTTCTGGTTTTGTGTAAACCATGAATACAATAATACCATTGTACCATAAATTGCTAAAAGAGTAAATAAATTTAAAATGTTTAAAGTGCTATCATGATAATTCGCATATAGAAACTTTATTATATGGAAGATCACTTGAATACACCTATTATTTTATCCACCCCAAACAGATCTAGCTTTATTTTTAAAAAATCTATGTATACTCCAAACCCTCCCTCTTCTGTTAGAGAGACAGACATTAATTTTGAGCAGATAACCCCTACTCAAACAAAAACAAATACAGAACATGAAATACATGGTCCTAATGATAAAATATGAGGTTTCAACAATATAAAAACCTAAGATTAATCTCTAATTCTGTCATATTTGGAAGCTAATAGCTTTATCTCTTTAAATGTAAGATATAGACATTTGAAGTGATGATTTACAAGATCTATAACACTTTGCACTTAAGCTCTAAATATTTATAATAATCATCCAACTTAGCCATAACTGTGAATAAAATTGGTCCAAAAAGTATTCAGCTTTTTCTAGATTTCTCTTTATAACTCTATAATATTTTTATAATAGTAAATTTACCTTTTGAGCAAAATTATAATATCTCTCACGTAATCATGTAGAGAAAATATTTATGATCTTCATAAAACTTTCCTTCCCTTATAAACTCCATGATACTACAGAAAATGTCACCAGTATGATTACAGCTAATTTTTTATTGAATATGCTTGGCAAAGTTCCTCAAAATGTTAAACATTACAATTACTAAATGACCCAACAATTTCACTCCTATATATCTTAAAGAAGTGAATATATATATTTACACAGAAACTTGTACATAAGTGGTTATAGCAGCATTATTCATAATAGTCAAGAAGTAGAAACTGTTCAAATATCCATGAACTGATGAATACTAAAACAGCTCGTAGTATATCCATACAATGGAATATCACTTTGGAATAAAAAGGAATGGAGCACTGACATGCTACAACGTCATGAACCTTGAAAATATTAGGCTAAGTGAAAGAAGCTGGTTACAGACCAGATATTGTATGATTCCAAGCTTACGAAATGTCCTGAATAGACAAATCTATAAAGACAGAATGTAGATTCACAATTATCTAGGGATGGGGATGAAAGTGTGTATGAGGAGGTGGGACGGATGGGGAGTGGCCGCTAATGGGTATGGAAATTTGGCAGTATCTACCCAAATTTTTAAAGAGCATACACTTTTTTTTATCAGCAATCCAATCTCAGAGTCCTATCCCAAAGAAAAAAACAATTAAATTTGTATTTCAAAGCTGTTTATTATAGTACTATTTGCAACAGTGAGAAAATGTATTAATTCTGCGCAATATTATGCAGCATTGGCAAATTATAAGAATATGTAAAGGCTTTGAAAGAGTCCTAGTGCATTTACAGATAGATTAGACAGACAGATAAATATATCTTTTATATGATAACTTGTATATGACATGTATGAAGACATGCCTTTATGTTAACATATATAACATATGTCATGTATGTAACATGTATGCCACACAATTATACATGTAATATGATTTCATTAGTGTTAAAACAAAAATAAGATATGCATAGAATGTAAGTGGATGGATATGCACAACAGGGAATAGGCAGAGACTGAAAGAGGCCTAGTCAATTGTCAAAGTGCAGTTGTTCCTGGGACCGAAATGGTATTGGAAGGTAACGAAGAGGGCCTTTTAGCATTCTACTCTGTATGCTTTATATCATTTGAATCTTATGAAATAATAATATATTCCTATACTACTCATGTCATTGGAAAGGGAGACATGTTTTAAGTAACTATAACTGCCTATTCTGAAGGATATTTTTTAAGTAAATAGATAATCCCAGTATGCTCAAGAATCCACGCAAGCAGACAAGCTGCCTGGTTTCTCTCAACAGATATCAGATTGCACCAAGATTGAGGATAAAAGAGGGAGAGAGATATAGACTGAGGCTTGGCCAAACCATGTTCAGCCCCCCAGCTCTCAGAAGAACATGAAGGACATGTCTACTGAAGAAAGAAAGGGCGAATGAGTTGAATCTCACCTTTATGATGTGAAATGACTGGTCAGTTGGAAAACTATCATTGACTGTCATCCTGACCATTTTTATTTTAAAAGTTTTGTAGGACACAGCACATGGTAGATGATATTATAAGCCATGGTATAAGTCATGGTCCTGAATAGCAAATAAATGGCATTGTCACAGGGTAATGCAATGAGTTTAATGAAAGGACTAGTTAGAAAGCTGGAGGCAGGGTTAAGGGAACCAGGAGAAGGTGAAACACGGAGGAGCAGGATGGTATGAAGCCTGACCAATTCAAGGCCTGAGGGGAAGCATGGTAAGTGGTTGGTAGAACCTGTGAGATCTGCCGCTATGAGAAAGTGGCCACCTCAGGGGAGCTGTGGTTACTGATGAAGAATCACTGCTATCCAGCCAGAGAGGCAACCTGAGGAGTATAGAACTTTCTCTCCTCCTGCACTCTACTGCCAATCAATGCCCTCTTCTAGTCAAATCTAAAGGGCACATGACACAAGAGCAGAATGAAGAAGGGCTGAGAGGAACTAATTAATCACCATGGCTATTGCCTATTTTAATTACAAGATAGCTTGTGCCTTTAAAATGAACTGATATTTGGGACATCACTACATTATTCTGGCTGTGTCTTACGTTGCCATTGTCATGTAAATATCATGGGAAATAAAATGCAAAATGAGGTATACTTAACTATTCAAACATAATGGAAATGTGTTTAAAAGATGCAGACAGAGTCTCTGCAAAAATGAACATATTTCAGAAGAATTCACATGTCTGCCATAGCTCGTATAATTAGAAACCATAAAATGATTCTCCCATCTTTGTCATCAGGCTGAAACAATTTTCAGCTGTCCCATTATTCCCTGTGATAAAGAAGATAATATGTAAGCCATAGTGTTATTTTGCAAGGGTCTTTTTTTTTTTTTTTGTAGCAAGACATAACCAGATTTGAAATTCAAATGATTCAAATGATCAGAATAAGCCAATTGGCACTCTTCAGGAATCCTAAATATCAACCAGGACAATCCTATGTGGATGTAATTTCCTTTGGATATGAGAAAAACAAAATTTTGAAAAACAGTTCATTTTATTTAAAAAAAAAAGACCCATCTCATTTTATTATAAATTCAATTATCATCCTACATGACTTTTAAAACCATGTAAAATTTAATATTGAATAATAAGAGATTCATCAACTCTTCTCTCAACTGTATATCTATACCAATATGTGTAACCAACATCTTATTGATATTTATGTTTTTTCTAGACTTTTTTTATAGGTGTGCCTGTGCATTTCTACTTAAATATCTATAGTACAAATTTGTAAAAGGAGAATTGCTGGACCTCAGGGTACACATGATATGTACTTAGTTAGTGACAGATTATCCTTCAAAAGATTGTTTCAATTTTCCATGTTTATTGTTAAAATCTTCATTGATAATAAGAATGAGCCACCTTGTGGTTATAAACCACTGTGTGAGATAAAGAAATACACAGAAAGCTTGAAGTAGGAAGAATAACTTTTCCAATCATACCACATGCTTAGCCAGAAGTGAAGAAAATGACAGTTTGTCATTTGTTAGCTTTTTCAGGAACAGATTTCAGTTTAGGAATTTACTAAACCTGCCCTATAATTTTCCATAAAACCAGCAAAATTTTTACTTTTGAATATTAAGGTTATCAAATGCAAACAACATAATTGGATTTCTTCAATGTTTGAAAAATAGTCTTGATGTAATGTTCTTTATAGCAGAGTGTCAATGTACTCACACTACATTAAGCTCACTGAACTGAGATGCAGCTGACCTCTAATATTTTTTAGGTTTAAGGAAAATTTGAATACCTGCAAATTTGGGGTTACTGCCTTCTTTCAGGCAAAATATTTAAAATTAATAGTAGATGTCCATGTAATGACAAAGGGAAATAATATGTCCACTTTCATTGGATACTCCAATCTCCAAGGAAAATGGCAAGCCATTATAATTGATGAATTCACTCTTTGGCTATATTTATTAAATCTGGGATATTTAATTTTTGTTGAAAGTATAATATATTGTATTAAATCTTAATTATCTAAATGCCATGATGACCTTGGAGTAATAGCTAAAGATTCACTAGCCAATATTTCAAGATATGAGCAGCTTGTAAAATGATATTTTAGGTAGACTAAGAAGGATAAAGCATATAATAAATTATCCATTCAACCAAATAGGTTGAAGTTATATAAAATGGCAATTCAACTACAACATCAGAAAATGATTGCAAAGTGAGAATGTTTCTCTGACTAGCACGGCTTACACTTTCTTCATTTTGTTTTCTCTGACAAGCTATAAAGTGCTGTTTAACACAACCTAATGGGTCATAACAAGTCAGCTCAAAGAGCATATTATCAACTCTACTGACTTTACCTGAAGTTTGGCCAAATCATAATAATAGTATCAGATTCCAGCCTGTTAATACCTTTCTAACAGCATTTTTGAAAAATCTTAAAGTACTATGGATAATTTAAATATAAACCTCTGTATATTATCTTGTTATCATTATCATCGTTACTATTAGACTAACATTTATTTAATTCCTGCCAGTTCAGAAGCTATCCTAATTAACATACAACAAACTGAAATAAATTCCTTGTTAATTTGGAAACTTCATATGAAAAAAAATTATGCAAAGATGATAGCTTCCTAACTTTGAATCTTACCATGTCATCAAAAAAAAAAACATATCAATTAACAATGAAAATAAATAAAATCTCCCAGAATGCATACCCACAGGTAACTAAAAGACTGATAATATTACAAACTTTAAGTTATATCTAAGTAAGCACATAAATAAGTGAGAACATTAGAGTTATGTATAGAGTTCATGCACTTGTTGCTGGTCATGTGCAGGTTGCATAGAAAAGAGGAGATACATGAGAGTCCCGTGGGAAAATACAGATTACATCAACTAGGATTAACCCTTTCAAGTAAAAGTGAGATGGGCAAAGAATATGTTTAAAACAGTACTCAGTCCTCTGATATGCCAAGTTTCAAACATATTCTCTACAACACAACATGGAGAATATGTTAGAAACCTGATGTATCAGAGGACTCACTACCAGGAATAAAAAAAAAAAAAAAAACAGTTTGGAATATGTGAATTACCAGAGGAGGCAGCCCTCGGAAATAACTTTCTCTGGGTTTAAGTAATGGGGTAGCTGATGTCCAAATAAGGTTTCCTTAGAATCAAATGATTTTGAAATTGTAAAAAGCAGCTGGTAAATAATAAATAAATAAATAAATAAATAAATAAAATCATCTGAGAAGAAAAGAAGTTACAAGGAGCTCAAGAGAAAATAGGCATTACTGAAAGTTCAATAGGAGAAAAGTTGATAAGAATAAAAAGATCTAAAAAAAAAGGAGATAAAGAAAGAAAGAGAGAAAGAAACCAAGAAAAAGAGAAAGAAGAAAGAAACCAAACTAAATTAAGAATGTAAAAGGAGTCCATTGAAAGGGATAAATAGGCAAACAGCCATTTCCTTTACTTCTGGCTATGCATGTGTCATGATTGGAAAAATTATTCTTCCTACTTTAAGATTTCTCTGTATTTCTTTATCTCATCCAGTGGTTTATAACCACAAGGTCATTCTTACCATCAATGAAGATTTTAACAATAAACATGGAAAGTTGGAACAATCTTTTGGAGAACAATCTGTCACTATCTAAATATATATCATGTATACTCTGGCATCCACAATTCTACTTTTACCAAACTGTACTAGAGATATTCAAGTAGTAATGCACAGGCATACCTGTAGAAAAATATCTAGAAAAAAACATAAATATCAATAGGATGTTTATTAAACACATACTGGTATAGATACATAATAAAACATGCAGCTTTTTGAAAGAAATAGAAAAAATAGGATAAAAACTTTTTCAATTTGTTATGTGATAAAACAAGTTGCAAAGCAATGTATATGCCATAATATCACCTATAAAAATATATATAAATATATACACACACTTATAAGCATATATGCACATATATGTAAGACTACATACATATATGCATAAAATATATGGAGTATACAAAAATTATTAGTAAGAGAATAGGGGATATATTGTTTATATTTTTGTTATCAGTATATTATTATATTTTGACAGCTTAAAAAACCTTTCTGGTTGGGGACAGGCTGCCCCTCCTAGACTAGTTATTTCTTAGAGAGAACAAACGGCTCAGTAAGGAGCATGTCTTTGATAAGCAAAACAGCCAATCAAGAGTAACACCTCCTTTATCTCGCCCTGTTTTTTAAGCCAAACAGTCTGTGGCATTTTGCTGTAGGAGCCTGAGCTTTTCACCACCCTCATTCATTTTCTGAGCACCTACTATTTGGTGGGAACCATGCTAGCCCTGGGAATCCAAATGTTGGTCAAAAACAGACATAAGCATGCACACACAAAGTGTATCACTCAGTTTACACCGCAGCAACAAACCAACTTTAAAACATCAATGACATACCACAAGAAGCAGTTTCAACAATCTGCTGGGAGCCAGAGTAAAAAGGCAGCAGCTATCTGAGTTCTGCTCTGCTCATGACAGACATTGGACGGGTAAGAAAAAACAGGCAGAAAGAGGCCAGGCTTCTTGAAGCCTCTGCTGCTCTTCACCTAGAATAAAAACCGAAGTCCTGCCTTTGGCCTACAGGATCCTGTATGATTTGTTCAGCTACCCACCTGCATTTTTATCTGTGTATCTCCCCTTGCTCCCTTGGCTGCAGCCATGCTGGCCTTTGGCTATTCTTCAAACACACCAAGCATGCCCACGTTGCTATGACTCTCAAATGCCTGGCTGTTTCTTCTTCTTGGGGCATTCATTTATTATTTGCAAAGGAAACTCAAGTTGAGAGAAGACTCGATGAATCTCTTATTACTCAATATGAAGCTTTAAAAAGTTTAAAAAGGGACAAAATGAGTAGTGGCAAGGCAAAAAATCATTGAAACAGAAAAGTTATAAAAAAATCATAGGAAAGTACAAAAAAAGTATATTTCTTATTTGTAACACTTTTTTCTCCTATCTGATATAAAAGACAATCACAAAAAGTGTTAATTATAAATGTGACTGGATAGACATACAATGTGTAAGGATGTAAAGCATATGAAAATAATAGCACAAAGGTGAAAGAGGAAAGGTTGCTATATGGCAGCAATTTCCGTATAGTGTTGCAATTAAGTTGGTAGTAATCCAAACTATAATTGGAAATTAAGATGTTAATCCCTAAGGCCAGAACTAAGAAAATAAATTTTATTATTTTTATTATATTTATATTTTTTCTGTTTTTTAAATTTGTATAAATATATGGGGTACCAGTTCAATTTTATTATATGCATAGATTGCCTAGTAGTCTAGTAGGGCTTTTAGGGTATCCATCACTCTAATAATGTACATTGTACCCATTAAGTGGGTTGTCCTATCTACCCCCACTGCCACGCCCCCTCACTCTTCTGAGTCTTCTTTGTCTATCATTCCGCTATCTATGTCTATGTAAACACATATTTTAGGTCCTACTTATGAGTGAGAATGCAATATTTATCTTTTTGTTTCTGGCTTGTTTTACTTAAGATGATGACCCCAGTTTCATTCATGTTTTTGTAAAACATACAATTTCATTTTTCATGGCTGAGTACATTCCTTGTGTATGTATTCCACATTTTCTTTATCCAATCATCCACCAGTGGACACAGGTTAATTTGGTATCTGCTATTGTGACCAGTGCTGTTATAAACAAATGAATGCAAATATCATTTTGATATACTGATTTTTTTTTTCCTTTAGGTAGATACCCAGTAGGATAATTGCCAAATTGAATGGTAGTTCCATTTTTAGTTCTTTGAGAAACCTCCATACTGTTTGGGGTTGTACTTACTTGCATTCCCACCAATAATGTATTAGTTCCCTTTTCTCTCTATCCTTGCCAGCATCTGTTATTTTTTTACTTTTTAATAGTAGCCATTCTGACTGGTATAAGATGATATTTCATGGTGGTTTAAATTTGCATTTATTTAATGATTAGTGATGTTGAACATTTCTTCATATGCTTGTTGACCCTTTGTATGTTTTCTTTGAAAAAAATACCTATTCATGTCTTTTGCTCACTTTTTGATGGGATTATTTTTCGTTGTTTTTGGTGTTGTTGCTGCTGTTGAGTTGTTTGAGTTCCTTGTGTATTCTGGATATAAGTCCCCTGCTGGAAGCATAATTAGCAATTTTTTTCCTCATTCTGCAGGTTGTTTGTTCACGCTACTGATTTATTTTGCTGTTCAGAAACTTTTTAATTTAATTAAGTCCCATTTGTCTGTTTTTGTTTGTGTTGCCTGTGCTTTTAAGGTCTTAGTCATAAATTATTTGATGAAAGGGATGTCCAGAAGAGTTTTTGCCAGGTTTTTGTTTTGTTTTGTTTTGAGCGTTTTTACTTTTGGGTCTTATGTTTAGGTCTTTAATCCATCTTGAGTTGATTTTTTGTATATTGTGAGAGACAGGCGTTCAATTTCATTATTCTGCATATGGCATTCCAATATTCCCAGCACCATTTATTGAGGTGTCCTTTATCTGATGTATGTTCATGTCAACTTTGCCAAAGGTGAGCTGGCTGTAAATATGTGGCTCTATTTTTGTCTTCTCTATTCTGTTCCATTGATCTATGTGTCCATTTTTATACCAGCACCATGCTGTTTGGCATGGTTTATCAGTTCATAAAATGGTTAAACATATATGTATCATATGACCCAGAGCCTTCATAATTAAGTACACATTCAAGGGAAATGAAAACATATAACTACATAAAAACTTGTACATGATTGCTCATGGCATCATTATTCATAATAGCCAAAAGGTGAAAACAACCCAAATTCATCTGTCAGTTGATGAATTAATAGAATGTGATATATCCAGAAAAAGGAATACTATTTTGTAATAAAAAATACTAAATCATTGACATTTGTTATAAAATAGGTGAACCTTGAAAATATGCTAAGCGAAAGAAGCCAGTCACAAAAGACATATGATTTTGTAATATGATATGTTTAGAATAGGGAAATCTATAGAGAAAAAAAAGTACATGAATAGTTGTCTAGGACTAGTGGGGAGGAGTAAGAGGGATGAAGCATTGTGGGATTAGGGCTAAGAAGAGCAGTGTTTCTTTTCGGGACAATGAAAATGCTCTAAGGTTTATTTTGGTGGTAGATAGTCAACTTTGTGACTACACTAAACACCATTGAATTTTACACTTTAAATGTGTGAATTGTCTAGTATGTGAATTGTATCTCTATATAACAGTTAAAAGTTGAGGGAGGGAGTACTCATACACACTGCAGTGTGGATGAATCTTGAAAATATGCTAAATGAAAGAAGTCAGATGTAAAAAAAACACATGTTGTATGATTCAATTTATATGAAATGTCTTAAATAGGCAAATCAATAGAGGCTGAAAGTAGATTAACACTTGCAAGGTACTGGGGAAGGAAGGCATGGAGAGTGACTTTTTTTTAAACTTTTATTATAAGTTCAAGGATACACGTCCAAGTTTGTTACACTGGTAATCTTGGGTCATGGGGGTTTGTCGTACAGATTATTTCATCACACAGATATTAAGCCTACCTGGAAGTGACTATTAATGGGCATAAAGTTTGTTTCAGGGAAGATGTAAATATTCTGAAGTTAGATATTAATGATTGTTGCAGAACCCTGTGATTGTTGCAGAACTAAAAAGCACTGAATTGTACATTTTTAAAAAGAAAATAGATACAATCTTTTAGTTAAATAAATTATCTCTTTTCAGTGTATACTGCTGAAGTTAATGGTAAATGTAACTATCTGACTATATTTACTTTTAGTGTCCTAAAGATATTTCAAGTTGTTTCTGAACGAATTAGGTGCTTCTTTCCAACTAAAGTGCATTAGGTTCTAAAGTAAATGTTTAATGATTAACATTTATAGTTTAAAAGGTACTTTCTTAATGAAAAGAATACAGGATTCATGTAACACTCCCACTCAGTCACACTGTAATGTTTTTGCCCAAAAGTGTATTATCCAGATTTAAATGCAGAACCTGGTTGAGTCATGAATGGGCATTTATGGGGTCTGACTGAATCCAGTCAAGCCATTAGGAACTTACATAAGAGCAATTCTGTACAAAGAATAATCAATTTACCCGTGTTTAGATAACAAATCTGATGACAAGATTTCGACAGCCATGATCATGATTATATTAATTTTGACTGCTATCTGAAAATGCGGATTATATTGACACACTCAGAGTTGTTTTACATAAAATCTCCTAAAGAACAATTTAGGTGAATTTAATCAAATAATCTAAATTTTTTCTTAATCAAGGTCATTAAAAAATGATTTGAATTTTTAACCTTGTCAGCAATTTGTTTTGACATAGTCGACAATGGACGTTTACAAGCAGAATCAAAAACAGACAGGAAGAATGATTAAAGTGGCACTTAAAAATGTTTGAAAAATATAAAAATTTCACTGAAGAAGTAACACGAGTCAAAATTGTGGAATTTCTGTTTTAGGTTATTGGCCACAATACTGAAAAGGACAGCATTTCTTTTTCTATTGAGCTTATACTTTAGATAGGGAGTTAAAATATAAATAAACTTAAACAGACTAATGAATGAATGAACAAATAGCTGAAATAGCCTAATATATTTGAGGTGAGAAACTGTAAAAAAAATGAACATGGTAAGTAGAAAGAAGTGTGCAAGGGAAGGGATGGGTATATGCTGCAGTGTTAAATAATGTGATCAGAATCGGCTTCATTTTGAGATGGGAATTGTATGGAGATTTCTCCAAAAATTAAAAATAGAACTACAGCATAATGCAGCAATCCTACTACTGGATATACAACCAAAGGAAATAAAATCAGTGTTCCTATGTTCATTGCAACATTATTCATAAAAACCAAGATATGAAAGTTGCCTAAGTGCCATAAATGGATAAATGAATAAAGAAAATCTGGCATATACTACATATACAATGAATTATTATTCATTCTTAAAAGAAGGGAATCCTGTCATTTGTGACAACATGGATGAACCTAGAGGATGTTATGCTAAGTGATATAAGCCGGGCATAGAGAGACAAGTCAGTACTGCATTATCTCACATATATGTGGAACCTAAAAATGACCAACTCACGGAAGTAGAAGGTAGAATGGTGGTTACCAGGGGTTGGCAAAAAGGTGGAGGTTGGGGGGATTGGGAAGACATCGATCAAAAGATACTATCAGTTAGATAGAAGAACTTATTTATTTTAAAATAAGTTCAAAAGATCTGTTGTACAGCATGGTAACTAGAGTTAGTAACAATATATTGCACACTTGAAAATGGCTTAGAAAGTAGATTTTAAGCATTTTCATCACAAATAAATAAGTACATGATGTAATGCATACGTTAATTAGCTTTATTTAGTCATTCCACAATATATACATATATAAAAATATTATAAATATGTATTAGGTTAATGCAAAGGTAATCACGGTTTTTGCTAATGTAATTTTTGCCAATTAAAAAATAAATTGAAAAAACTAATGTCTATCAATGGGTGGCTAATAAACAGTTAAAATGAAAAAGTAAAGACAAAATGAAAGTTAAACAAAGTATTCAAAGTGGTAGTAGGAGAATAGTTCTGAAACAGCTACCAGCAGGAGTGAAATCCCTAATGTGCAATGGTGTAGGGAAACTGGCTTATAACTGTTTACAAAAGCTCATTGTTAAATTATCAGGAATTGTTTGAACTAGTTGTTAAATATGGTCATTATTAAATAGTATATTACATGCCCTTAAAAATAAATAAAATACATTAGAAACAAGGATATTCATTGCTTCTTAATCATTTTACTACATTTTATTAATGATCTTGAAGTTATTTACTCCTATTCTTTCTATATTGTAAATATAATGTAATGATGTACTTCTGTGCATTTCTTCCCAATTCTGTGTTCAAAGATGTCACAATGGTCATTTGAGACTTCTAGGGGTAAAAGTACTTATATCACAGAATTAGGCAAACACTACAAATCAGGGCTTTATTTCATGTTTTATTGATTATCCAGGCACAAGAAAGAGATAGAATGTTAGTAATGCATATTGAACTTAAAAATGTGTTGTATCCTACTATTTCAAGATCTTAGCTTCACATATTAAGCAAGCCATACTTCTGGGTTAATTTTTCTAGGAAATTGCTGTGGTTCCTTCTTCTTTTGTACATGTGAATATCTTAGTCAGTTTTGCATTGCTATAAAAGAATACCCAAGACTGAGTAAATTATTATATAAAAATTTTTATTTAGCTCTTGGTTCTGCAGGCTGTTCAAGAAGCATGACACCAAAAAGCACCTGCTTTTGGCAAGAGCCTCTGATTACTTCAAATCAGGATGAAGGCAAAGAAGAGCCAGTGTGAGCAGAGATCACATGATGAGAGAGGAAGCAAGAAAGAGAGGAGGGAGGTACCAGGCTCTTTTTAACAACTAGCTCTCGCAGAAACTAATAGAGCGAGAACTCACTCATTCTTGCAAGGGTGGCACCAAACCTTTCATGACCATGCCGTACCTCCAACATTAAAATGTCAGCATGAGGTTTGTGAGGGACAGACATCCAAACTATAGCACTGAGTTTCACTTGACTGAGCAGTTTTTCCTATGCACTGAAGAAAGATCAGAGAGGCTAAACATATATAAAATGCTTAACTTTAGAGTGAGAGGATGGAGATAGAACTATAAGCTGAGTGGAATGCACATGCCAGAAAGATTAGAGTGCCAACATCTATCCTATGAACCATAATTCCAAAACAGGTAATTTTATCGTTTCCAAAAAGATCCCTCCCTGTTATTTTTTCCTGGGAGTAAATGCTGTATTGCAAGCATTTGGAAAGGGGATGTGGAGAAGAAACTGGGGTATTTGACGTAAAAGTAGACTTGTAATTAATTTCCCTGCTTTGATTTCCCTTTGATACGGTTGGGTTGTGTCCCCACCCAAATCTCATATCAAATTATAATCTCTATAATCCCCATGCATTGAGAGAGGGATCCGGTGGGAGGTGATTGCATCACGGGGTGTTTCCCCATGCTGTTCTTATGATATTGAATGAGTTCTCATGAGAGTTTATGATTTTATAAGGCAGTTTTCCCTGCTCTTGCTAGCTCTCTCTTTCCTGCTACCATTTGAAGGTCTTTGCTTCCCCTTTGGCTTCTACCATGATTGTAAGTTTTCTGGGGCCTCCTTAGCCATGTAGAATTGTGAGTCAACCTCTATGTAAGAAAAGGTGCACGTATAAACCTACACCAAATGGTTAATAGGAGTTCTTTCTGTGCAGTAATACTAAGTAACTTAACTTTTTTTCTTTTCTACATTTCCTAATTTTGAAAATAAACATATTTACTTGCTTAATACACATTTTTTTAAGGGCATGTTACTTCTGACTTTAAGTTTGCAACTGGTAACATTACTGCTGCCATTACCAGTTGTCTAGAACAGGTTGATTGGTTATTTATTTATTTATTTGCTATTAATCATGCCACATTATTTTTAATTACATACAAAGATCTAACAACATGTTACCCAGGGATCATTTCACCCAGAGCTCTGTTTGGCCACCAGTCTTTTGTCTCTCTCTTCAGCAACAATGAGGCGGATACCCTTTACTGGAGGAAGAGAAATCCATGTTTTTCTGCCCTTGCCAATAACAAAAATGTTGGAAAGTCAAGTGGCAAAGCTGTTGCCATTGGCCTCTTTCACATGAACCACATCAAAAGATCCAGGGTGCCTCTCTCCATTGGTGGTCACATCAATTCTTCCCAGGTTAGCTCCTCCAGTCACCATACACAAGTTACCAGTGTCAAACTTTATGAAATCAGTAATCTTGCCAGCTAAATGGTATCATTCACCTTGATGAGGGGATCAGGGTAGCGGATGGTGAGAGCATCATGAGTCACCAGACGAGGGATTCTTTGCGTGCCCACAAAGATTTTTTCTCACTTTGTACAATTTGTACTTGGCCTCCTCAGGTGTAATATGATGTACAGCAAAGTGACCCCTGCTGTCACAGATCAGATGGAAATTCTCTCCCGTCTTGTCAATGCTGATGACATCCACAAATCCAGCAGGGTAGGTTATCTCAGTTCAGACCTTGCCAACGATCTTAATGAACTGCTGAATGCAAATCTTTACTTCATCTCCTGTCAGGGAATACTTAAGTCTGTTCCTTAGGAAAATGATGAGAGAGAGACACTCTCTCAACTTGTGGGGACCGATGGATGGATGAAGAGCAAACACACCGGCAATTTATCCAGCATTCGTTGCTTTGGAGTGGCTACCTACTTCAGATGCTTCTTGGGACCATGAGCCATGGCTGCATTAGGCAAGGAAATTGCTGATTCATTATTTTTAACAATAATATCAACCAATAGTGTCTCAGAAGATTAATTTGTCTTTCAGAATTGGGGTAATTTTTCTTTGTTCATGGTACTTTACCTGCAATCAATGAAAGGGAGTTTTTACAAAGAAAATGAGAGCACAGATAAGCTTGCACAGGATATTATTTTTTGCTTTCATTTGTTTCCTCAATGGTACCTTAAATGGCAGCATACAGGTGAATGAAGATCTGTAATGTCAGCATTGATTTTATAATCCTTCAGTACAAACTCAAATGGGATCTGATGTCTGCCATGGCTTTTTTTTTTTTTTTTAATGGAATGAGTATGGTTTAAGAAACGATGGCTTCATTGTTTGTAAGGCAAATATTCCCAACTTTGTTGCATTCCTTGACACTCTGCCTTAAGGAAGAATATATGACTTACTTTTTGCCTAAAAAATTTGGTAGATTTTTTGATGCAGGTATATATACATATCTATTTATAAAATATATATTAACAAATATTTCTGTATAGCCCAAACAATTAAAAATAAATGGTCATATACACCATTATTCTACAATTCCTTCTGGTGGAGATAAGAGGAGTTAGAACAGCAATCTCACTTCTTTGGAGGAACAATAACCTGGTTATACCAATAGCTTGGCTATAGGGTGTAATAAGTAATGTGTTCCAAACTAGGAAATACATAACTGCCTTTGTGACATTGCAATTAACTCTCAAGTTGGAGACATCTGATTGTGTGGAGTGTGTGCGTGAGCAGAGATGTCTTTTCTAGTTTATTCATAAACTTTTGCATTCAGGGGTCTCAACTAACAACAATTTGTTGATGTCTATATGTATTGTTAGATAAATTTGGGTGTATGGGAGTAACTGCCTCAGTCTCAAAGTGAATCATCTTAAAGCAAAATACTGAACAAATGTATTTTGAACTATCTGTATCAAATAGATAATATGTCCTCCTTAGATTCATTCAAAAGTCATTCTTTAAATATGTATTTGGCGAAGTTGTCAGTCCCACACATTTGTGGCCAGTGAAGAGCAAGAAAAGTATAAAAAGGCTGCCAGAGAGAATAGCATATCAGTAACATGACAATAGAGCTGCTGCTAGTGAGACAGACATTAACGGAAAATTCAAGAACCTGAGGTTGAGGGCAAAATTGCATCTGCCAAAAATCACCCTTAAAACTTAAACGAGGTTACAGAGCATTGGATTGGGAGAGAGAATGCAAAGCCAAATTCCAGGTGAAAAGCATGAAGGCATAGGGATTATAAGAAAGCCTTTGTGAAAATTATTATGGTAGAATTCGTGTCCTTATTTCAAGCTCAAACTGATAAGCACCATAGTAGACTCCCAGATTCTAAACCAGTCGCATCAGCCAATCAAGCCATTGTTGAGAAGACTTAAATGAGATTACTTACTGGAGAACTCTCTGGAGCAGTGGACTGGCAAGGAAATATGTGTAGATATAACAGTTAATCAAACATAAAGTATTAATATTTTATATTAAATTTGGAATCTGTGTATATGATTTAAAATACTTGTAATAAAAAGAATTTGATATATTAGCTTTATGGTTTTTAGCTGTGAAAAAATAAAATTTTTTATAAACTGAATTGGAATATTTATGGGAACTCAGTTTCTGGCTTGTACTAATTTATTTATTAGATTAATAACATTTCATATCATGTTTAAAAATGTGTTTATTTAATTTATAAATTTATTTTAGTATGCTTAAGAGAATGTACTTCACTAAGTTTGTAAGCAAGAACTACTGGTTAGGAAACATTAAGTACTTAACTTGGATTAAACATTAATTTTAAATAAAATGAAATAGACTCTTCTCATTTTTATCTAAATATTACTTATAAGTTAATAAAACATAGATGAACTAAAAGGCCTAAGGAAAACTAATCTTTTAGTATAATTGAATATTAAGTTGAAACTCTCAAATATTAAAACTCATGTTGGCATGCCACAATTGATAACATAAATTTGTATGTAATACGGTTGATAATGGCCTTCTATTCCTCATCAAGTGTCAGAGAAGTTTATAGTTCTATGTATTTATGGAGGTGGATAAGAGTGGACAGAGGTTCACAGAAATCAAGTCAGGAAGGGAAACATCGAGGGTCAAGGTCTACCCATCCACAAGACCTCAAATCATCCCCATCAATATTTAACCAAAAATGGGAAACAGCCAGCAGGTGGTGCCAAACTACAGCCCAAACCAGTTAATGGATTTAGCTCACACAGCCAAACCACTGGACCTCATTCTGACTAAATGCATGGACTTGAACCAATTAATTCGTTAACTTCACATTAATTGAATTGCACATTTTCATAAAATTCAATTTCTGCCCTTCAATCACAGTGTAATGTTGGGATTTTAATGGGACTATAAATAGTCATTTTTGATTCTCAAGGTTTTACCTAACACATTTAAAAAATCATTCATAGACATGGTTGCCTTACAGAAGATTAGAATTATACGATGCTCCCAACTCTTCTCTGTCTGAAGTTATTTGAACTCAGTACAATTTATCTGCTGTTATTAAGAATGTTAACTTGGTCTGCATAAGCAATTGCACCTAGAGAATATTCCATAAAAGTATTTTGTAATCTGTTTATAAAATCAGTAAAATAATTTGTTAATACTTCACCCCAAATGTTAAATATACTATATATCATTTGTTATATATTTACATGAAGACAAATATGTTTAAGAAATTATGTATGATATTTACAAGTAACTAATGAAATTGAAACTCTAAGTAATATTCAGTGTCAGTCCATTTGTAGTGTAGTGATGATGATGAGAGTAAATAGGCAAAAGTTTTTATAGTCTTCCTCTTCTTGGACATCAGGCTTTGTCATATGTTAGTGTACAGTAAATGCGTTATCTCCTGGAAGTAAAGCTGATAAGCAAATTGTAAGAAGTTCCTTTATCTCTATATAGTTATTCAGTGTTAAGATCTGTGCATGTCTATGTACTCTAAATATACATAATCAACTTTATTTTTATGTTTTGATATTATCTTTATTTTGCTAATTGACTGGTGCTAATCTATGAATTACAGAAATACACACTTTCTTATATGCCATGAAATGCCTGTAAATGTGTGTATCTGTGCTATAACTATGAGAAAGGCTTATCACCTAGGCTAAACACGAGTTTCTCCTCTGGGTTTGTTTTCAATATCTTTTAAAAGATGACCTGTCTTCAAAAGAATCTCTTGCTCTTGGGGCTGAGACTAATCTAACTGACTGAACTAAAACTTCACTATAAAGAGATTTTATGTTCTTTTCATGCTAATTACAGTAGTTCTGTGAAAAACTACCTTGAAAATAGGTCCAAGAGAAGCATGAAACTATGAAATCCATGTCAATTTATGTCAAACTGTACAATACTAGTTCATCCAACTACCCAACACTCTCTAAAAGGACCCCTTCATATATTAGAATATAGACTGGCTCACAATTAAAACTTATCATTTCTTTTTAAAAAATAATTGGCTTAATTTTATTTTTTAATTGACAAATAATAATGGCCATATTCATACATATTCATGGGGTTCATAGTAATGTTTGGATACCCATCATGTATAGTGATTAGATGAGGGTAATTAGCATATCTATTATCACAAAGCTTTATCATTTATTTGTGTTGGGAACATTCGATATCCTCCTTCTAGCTATTTGAAACTACATGATACACTATGGTTAACTATAGTCATCCTGCAGTGGCGGAGATTTCATTATGATATAAATTTAGTTGGTGGCAGCCTACCAGGTACATAGGCCAGAGGGGAGATAATCCCTTAATCAGTTATATGACCCAGAGAGCACACTGTGATCGCTGAAACAAATTTATAAAATAAGCATAAACCTGACCTTGGAGGCCCTTGTTTGAACATATCTTTACAATCATTTCAATGGCATGCCTCCAAAAAATTCAGCAATATCCAGTTGGCTTTCTTCCTAAGAAGCTAGGAGTAGTAAGCAGTTAGTATTTAAGATAACTGAGAGGATCATGAAGAAGCTTCATGGAATTTTATTGAGTTGAGGGGATGCACATTTTAAAGTGCTTGCATTTCTTTCTATGCGACAATAATTCAAACTATTGTTTCTGTAAAATTTACAAGGCTAAAGTGTTAACATGTAACATCAAGTATATTAGCAAAATGAATCAAATTTTAGAGTCATGAAAGCAATATTAGCCAAGCAGAAAGTAAAAGCATTTCTACTCAAGGTGTATAAATTTCTGTATTAGAAAACAGGCCCCCTGACTTTTTTGGGGGGTGGTCCATTTGTCAAGTTATAAGTAGTCAATAACTGTGCATCTCTTGAAAATACAGAGAATAGCTAATGTCTAAATTATATCCCAAGTGCCTAATATTGTCCTATGACCTTTTAGATCTTCAATAAAATCTAGTTATTGACAATGAAAATAGGTCATACTTTTCACAGACTTCGTATCAAGAGCTTTTAGTTTGCTAGGTTTGTTTGGCCTCCTTCCTGCCAAGTTTGCACATAACAAAATGGGATAAGAGAAACAGATCTCTTTTGATCTTCAAAAGTCCAATAAATAATCAATTAACAGCCACTTTCTGGGTATATAAGTATATATTTTAACAAAGTGAATGTTCTAACAAAATGGCATAAAAATGAAAAAGACTCAGTCCCTACCTTCAAGGCACTACAGTCCCTAGGGGAGACAGGTTCATAGTGGTGTAACAGAGGAACAGACATCCGCTTAGCCATACACAAGTTACAGAAATAAAGTAACAATTTAAAGGGCTTTGAAAAGTTAAACCTATTGTTATTTGTAGGGGGATTTGCCTTAAACTGAAGATAAATACTGTAAATTGAAAATAAATTTTAATTTTTCTTATACTATATTCCACATTTCTAATGGATTGCCTATTGTACGTTCTTCTCGATATCTCTGGATCTATACAACTTTATTCCAATTGTCTTTCTCTCTATCCAGATTCACTAAGCAGAAAAAATGAAACTTGTTTTTTCAGAATGATGGAGGCCAACAGAAGTTTACGATAACATTGGTTAGAAAAACAAATCTACCTGTATTCAAGATGGTCAACTGATACTCTCTGAAACCCAGGTAAATCTCAGATTATGTGTTTAGTTTGATCAAATATGCTGCAGTTTCAATAAATACATAATTTTATTTCAACTCCAACAATGTGAGTAGAATCAAAGTCCTAGCTTAAACAAAGCTATTGACTAATTGGAAAGTTCTTTCTGAACTCAGTGGTGGCATTCATTCATTGGCTTCTGTAATGTGCTTTTATTGAATCCTTACAATGCAACAGGCACTGTACCAGGTGGAGGGTATACAGACATTGAACAAACAGTTAAAAGTTTGCCTTTATCAAAATGCTTTCTACTGTGAGAGGAAACCCAAACAAGATAAATATATGAGATATACAGTATTAAGTGCTACAAACAAATAAATCAATAGAGAGCATTGGGAAAGTTTTGGTGCGAGGATGTTTGTTATGCATTTAGACAGCTTAGCCATAGAAGGTCTCACTGAGAAAGTGATGTTTTATTAAAGACCTGGAGGGGGGAAATTCCATAAACAGATAGAATAATGTCATAAATCCAACCAGCATATGTGCTAGAAATATAATCAATTATAAAACCTTGTCTGTTCAGTAAAGTAAGATTATGAATTCAAATTGTTTTTCCTCTGAATTGGAAGTCTATAGGGTGTTTTTAGCAGATAGTTACTGTGTGGCTTTTTGTTCAAAAAAGATTGAGAATCAACAGTTACGGTAGGCACTGTGGGTTTGCAAATCCAACATTTATTCTCAATTCNGCTAGAAAATCTCAATACATTTTTGCTAGATAAAGTAGCCATACAGGACACTGGCAGTTAAAATATAAACACATTTGATTTCCTGAAAGACAGCAGCCTTCCTGTCTGGGTCCCCTGTCCTTTTGTTATTGCTTTGAATGCAGATAAGGTAACTGGATGTGGGTAGATATCCTGGACCACAGGGCAGTGAGGATGAAGGAAAGGCCCAAGGAACCTCAGAGACATCCCTACTCTCGAGCTGTTAAACCAACACTACAGCTGCTTTACTCAAGACTTTAAAAAAACACTATTTGAGAAAAATACACCCAGATTCATTTGAACTTCTATAACTCAAGTTTTCATTTATTTGTTGCTAAAATATTTTCTAATGTTTACAGGCAGAAAGAGCTAAACCCATGCAATTGTGAGATTAAGCAAAAGCCTATTCCTGTGCCTCAGACTGACAAACCCTCCGTGAGTTCTTGAATTCATTTACTTCTTTGGGTTTTTTTTATTGTTGTTGTTTTCTGTTTTTGTTTTGTGTGTGTGTGTGACTTATCTCACAGATAATGAGACCTTAAAAACAAGTGTAAAAAAAGTTCACATTGAAATGATACAAACATTCGATGTAATAAAACCTTATTAGCTTGATAAACACATCACTTTCATTACCCCTTTTATTTAGTAACTGTTTTTGATTTAAAAACACTCTAATTTAGAGATAATTTTGATCTCACAAAAGAAGGAGAAAGCAAGAAAGCAATTCAGGAACATGTAATCAAATTCTGATATTAGGAGTTAGAAAACTTGCCTTGATGTAAGTTGTTCTTTTAGCCACAATAAAGGGGTTCTATGTTTTGAAAAAATGATACTGATCAAAGTCCAGTGACACCAAATAAATATGTCATCATAGAATAAAAATGCCATTTCCATATGGATGTTGGTCTTTTGTTGCCAACAGGAGTGTAAATTGTCATTCAGCTGCAAAGTGTTATTTAGTAGTTCATGCATAAAGAAAACAAATCATAACCATAGGATATTTGCTGACTCTTTCTGGGAAAAATAATAAGGCTTATTCTTTTGGTAAAAGTAAACCATGCATATGAACCATGTATGAGATAGTGTGACTTGCATTATGTGTCCTATGACAGGACAATTATATCATGTATTCTCACATATTTTATTATTATTTCTTTATGAGGGCTCAGAAGTCCTTTGCTCTCCCACCAAAACAAGTTCCACCTTCCTTCTCTACCCAGTTTTATAGGCAGGAATACAGAAGGAATAAATGTAATTAGATAAATTTTATTTAATATTTGTTTTAATCACTGAATGATGCTGCTGCTCTCAAATTTTCTAAAATTGCTTTACTTATCACACTTATGTCAATTTTATAGCCACCTGTAAATAGAAATGTACCTGAAAACATAAACTTTAAAGAATCAATGTAGCCATGGACATGTTAAAAGAGTTCTATGATTTGTTTTTCACTACTGGAATTGGTAAGTCTTTTAAAAACTGTGTGTGTGCGTGCGCGCATGCACACATGGATTTGTATTTTATAAATTTAATAAAATTGAAGTTAACTAGATATAACAATAATTAAGCCTTCACAATTAAATATGAATTCTGCCGGTTGTTATTAAGGCCTATTTAAGAGAGGAAAGCTTAAATGCCTTAATTTCTGAGGTTCAAAGCAGATGTTTCCACAACAGGAGAGCAGTCTATGTAACTATATAAATTTTTTAAAAATCTTATTGATGAATTGTATTCATTATAGCAAAAGTTTGATGGAGAGCTCTGTACAGATGAATGCCCCAGGTCTGAGAGACTTACTTCTGCCTCTCCTTTCATTGATGAACAAAGTTTCAGGATGGTGTATATTTACTAGATATAACTCTCTCTCAAAATGAGTCAAGATAACATTCTGAGGCTATGAAGCCTAACGTGCTCTGATGTTTCCTGGTATTTACTTTACAGCTGTCTTTGTAGTTTATTTACAGTAGGCTCAACTGACTGGGTGAAGCCTGAAGTCCACTGGAACAGTAAAGGTAGAAATCCTCAATACTTCTTCCCAGGGCTATTTATAAAAGTGTCTTTGTTTTTTACAAACACATTTGAAATAGTTCAGATCTAAAATTGGAGGGCTGTGTTTCTAACCATCATATCACTATTATTTGAGCATCAACTAAAATCAGTTTTCTATGATAATTTGTCTTTTAAATATGCAAATAGAGAAAGTTCTTTCTAAATGTCTACTTCATTGATGGAGCTGCTTGCCATTTGTGCTGTTTGTTATCACTTTATAGGATTGATTCAAAGGTAAGGAATACCTTTTCTCCATGCCAAACCAAAGATTCCTTTCCCCTGGCTAATACTCAGCAGAGGGCTAAGGGTTGAAGAACTGGGTCTTAGTTCTAAGTCTTCCACTTACTAATTCAATGACTTTGAATAAATCACTTGGATAAATCTCAGCCTCTTCATACTTAAAAATGAGATTAAGGCAGTAATATACATTGGTATACTATTAACATGGTTACTTATTATCAACCGGGTTTATAATTGTTGCTCTATTAAGCACTGCATAGTTGTAATAATATATATTTTAAATATTGCACAAATATAAAACTAAAATGATTAATTTGAGGCATGGGAAAAGTTGAACACACATAAGGTTACTAGATGCAAAGTTAATCTCCAAATCTTACATTCAAAGATGGAAACATTGACTCTATATTGGAATGGACAGCTCATTTGTCCGTGGTATACCTGCCCAGTAAATTATCTGAGGGCTGCCACCATATTTATACCAATCACTATTTCGTTCTAGTAACTAGCATGGTGCCTAATATGTAGTGTGCATTAAACATACACACACATATACTTTACATATACAATAATCAACTTGTTGGATGACTACATCCATGAAAAAAAGAGGAAAATATTTCATTTCTCTATACAGGCAAAGGGATGAACAATGAGGTTGTGAATAAGGATATGGGTGAAAAATTAGGAGAAATTGGTAGAACCAAGAGGACATTAGTAAACCTAACCTTTAAAAGAGTTGTTCCAAAAGAGAAACACCTGTTGGGAATAGGCCTTTCTTTGTAACAAGATATGTTCAACTGAGGCAAGGCTATTCCTGGACCAAACCCAGGGTTGGGCTGCTTCTTCTCCTGGCTCAATAAAGAGATGCAGATGAACTGGGAAAGACGGGAGTTTACTTCTGCAACTGAGTATAGGGATAAGGCCTGGAAATTATTGCCAGACCAACTCAAAATTACAAAGTTTTCCAGAGCTGGTGTACCTTCTAAGCTATATTTCTATGTGTAAGTGTTCATTCGCCTAAAGACGTAAGTGATTAGCTTCTTCTAATCTATAACTAAAATCTGAGTTTTGAACACCTTCCTCTGGAACCTTAGTAAGTTTACTTAATCTAAATGAGTCCAGGTGCTGTGGTGATTACCCTTATCTTATCTTTTGCTAAATTACATGGACGTTTTGGGAGTTCCTTCAGACCTCTAATAAACTATCTGTGGGGTTCTGGGGAGTTTCTTCAGACCCCCAGTAAAGCTTGTTTAATCCTAAATGGGTTCTGTCAAGAATTCCTTCAATAGCTTGTTATGCTTCGAGGCCCAGGAAAAACCTAGACGAAACTCTTGCTGGGCTTTTGTTACATTCCAGTGTTTGTATAAGGGCACTGGCTCTATCAACTTTATTTAACTTACCCACTCGGTCAGTGCTGAAACAGTTGTTACGGAGACCTCTGTTGGTGAGACCTGGCCTGTTGCAAGATGACCCCTTATGCTGGATATTATAGGATTCACTACACTGGTCTAGCGGATGTTCAGTGTAACACCTGTGATCTCTTTTAGTCAAATGTATTTCAAACCACAATAAAAACAACAAATTTCTTGGATACCAGATTACTAAGACATTTGAATAAATTATCTGCTCAATTTAATTAATATAATTGATCCCATCATCTTGGAAACAAATTCAAGGAATGTTTTAAGCCTCTGAGAATTTTGAATGACTTATAATGGCATGAAGCAATGAATGAACTAATAACTGTTGAGAAAGTGTTAGTACTACTAAGATGGTTTGACTCTCTGTCACCACCCAAATCTCACTTTGAATTGTAATAATTCCCATGTGTGGTGGGAGGACCTGGTAGGAGGTAATTGAATCATGGGGGTGCATTTTTCTCATGCTATTCTTGTGATGGTGAATGAGATCTGATGGTTTTATAAAGGGAGTTTCCCTGCACAAGCTCTCTTGCCTGTCACCATAAAAGACATGACTTTTCTCCTCATTAACCTTCTGCCACGATTGTGAGGCTTCCCTAGCCATCTGGAACTGTGAGTCAATTAAACCTCTTTCCTTTATAAATTACCCAGTCTGGGGTATGTCTTTATAAGAAGCATGAGGACAGACTAATACTACTACCTCCCTATTAAAAAAGGCAGTATATAAGGGAGGTAGTTGTTTGCTATTTCCTTAGTGCAAATAGAGCTTTTCAAAAAGCATTTTCCTTCTTATCAGATGGAATTTGACTAAATTTTTTTTAAAAGAATTAACAGGGACAAAGGACTTTATGACTGTAACCTGTCTTGATCTTTAATATCTTATAAAAGATCTCAAAAGATGCCCCTTGCCATTGTCTGTGTTCTGGAAGTAAAAGTGGGAGCTGGCTGGCAACAGGCACAGAGTAACAGTCATTAGTTCTAAATGCCGAGTAATGGAGCATGACATTTTTCATCAAGAGCATCAAGGAGAAATGGTCCTTAAAATATCTACACCATCAAGTACTGTAAATGGACAATTACCATGTGATAGATAAGTAAACCAGGTACACATAGGTTGTTTGTTATTACTGCAGTTCTCTCAGAATCCGGAGGGAATGACACTCCTTTTTTATTTAGAAACAGTTTTATATGCGGGGGTTAACTCCTCAAACAGCAGTGTAATACAGTCCTAGTGAACAGCTTCAGTTAACTGCACTGTTAAAAACCACAGTCATGAAATTAGAGAAGTGACGAAAACTTTAGAAATCAACACTTTTTATCTCAGATTTCATGTGAGAAACTTGAAACCCAGATTTAGTGTTTTGTATAAGGTCATGTAGAAAGTTATTAATAGGTCTGTTTGTCTTTATCTCAGGGCAATACACCTCCAATAATTACATTGCCAATTCATTGAAAGGTTAATATGGCTAATTAAACAGTCTAAATTAGCTAAATGACATATTTCAATACAATAGGGGAAGCTGAGCTTGCACAGTTAACCTCTTTTCTCACTATCTTTTCAACTCCATGAAATCCACAGCAAAATATTTATACCACATTGGAAATTGAGGATGAGTACTGGTTAGATGCCAGAAATTTTATGGAATCTTTGCAAGATATAGTGTAAGTTTGATCAGAATGAGAGGTAGGCTGACCAACAGCTAAGACATCAAGAACAAAGTCAAAGTCTGATAAATATCTGGCAGAATCTAGCACCATTGTCAAGTTCAGAAGGAAGGTGTCAGGCACAAGGGGAGCAGATGAGAAGTAAACATTAATCTTTCCAGTTCTTAGAGTATTAGGGACTAAACTACTATGAACATATTGGTACTACGTGTGTTTCTCACAGGCAAAGTGCATGGGAGTGGATTTGCTGGTCACAGGAGATCACATTGAACATTGGTAATGTAGGGAAAGGCAGTCTCATATCCACCCCCACTCACCTACAGAAGAATGGGCTTGGTCCTGGAACCCTTCCTTACCAAGAGGTAGAGTTCTCATAGCCTGAGCTGGGCTTGTCACCTTGTGTGGGAATATCTTTCCCTGCTTCAGACTCAGTGTGTGCCCGCCTTTGTTCTGATTAAGTGGATGTATCAATGGTTCTCCCCAGCTGTTCATGTTTCAGATCCCACAGCTAGGGGAGGGAATGAGAAAGGTGGATATTGAGGGTTTTCTACAGCAGCATAAAGTGGGATGCCTGCAGCCATACTGCCCACCTTAGCTTCCGAGTGGATCTGCTTCCAATGGGGGACTGGAATTTATACACACTCTCTCTCTCATTTTGGTGTAAGTAGATACTGTACCACTTGAGCCTGCCAGGCATGTCGTCTGCTCTGTCACCTCAAATCATGCACTAGTCTCTCCACTAGGTGGCGCTTCTTTGCCTGTTAACCTTGACAACATTCACATGATAGACTGTACTGCAGCACAACCTGACCACCCAGTGAACACTGAAGCAAGTAGATCCTGCTAAACAATTTTCCTAAGTGTATGTAAAACTTTACACTGTGGTCAGCAGAGTATGAGGGTTCCAGTTACTCCACTTCCTCACTTATTAAATTTTATATTGAATAGTCTTTTTAAGTTTGAGTCACTGTGTAGCAGTGTCTCATTGCATTTCCCTAATAAGTAATTAGTATTAGTAATTAGGATGTTTTCATATTTGTATTGACTGTGCGTGTGTGTATGTGTATGTGTTTAGTTCCTGTTCTAGTCTTTTGACCATTTTACTGAGTTGCTTCTTTTAATATATTCAGAATATGAATCTTTAGTTATATATACATAGTAATTTTCCCCAGTGTGTGGCTGGGCTTTTCACTCTCTAAATGGTGCCTTTTGATAAACAGAAATTGTTAATTTTCTGAAAGTTTGTTTTATCAATTATGTTTAGTTATATTTGTGCACAGTTTGGAAAATCGTTGCCTATCCCAACATTATAAAAATAATGTCCTATGTTCTAAGAGCCTACATTATTTTACATTACTCACCAAGGTCTCAGAGACCGTTGATGTGATTTGGCAAATCACAAACTAGCTTTTGTATAGGATATGAGGAGGGGTCAAAATAAATTTTTCCTCGTAGATATCCAATTGATCCAGCACCTTTCATTGAAAAGGCCATTCTACACACTATGTCAAAAATCAGGTGACTATATATAGGAAGGTCTGTTTTCTGGTTTATTATTCTATTTGTCCATACTTGTTCAAACCTTACTGTTTGACTTACTTTAGCTTTATAGTAAGTTTTGATATTTAATCATTTAAATCCTCAAACTTTGTTCTTTCTCAAAGTTATATTGGCTATTAAATTCTTGGTACTTGCAAATATGGTTTTAAAACGGTGTCAGATAATGTTTTTTCATTACTTAAAGATGAGACACTCAATACCTGAACATAATGACAAATTCTATGATCTTCTGAAACTAAGCCCTGAGGGGGGCGGAATTTGAAAGTTAGTGGATAAAATGAGTAGCTGTTTTTTTCTGCTTGTATCTCACTAAATCTAATGTATTCAATAATCACATTGAAATAACATAATAAATTCTATAGTAAGATCGCATATAATTAGCTATATATTGAAAGAGGAGGAAAAAGTTACAGCTGTGAGTGCTGATGAAGCTAACGTTTTACCTGCATTTTGAAATGTGAATAAACATTCGACAGGAAGAAAGGGGAGAAAAAAGCAAAAATGTATTTACTTCATGGAATATGATGTAAGAGATACGAAAGAAAAATATGACTAATGTAATCAGTAATGCTTTAAAAAAATAGGGAGGCCATTAATGTGCTGTGGCTGTTACACTGATGTTCAGAATGAGAACTAAAGCTATATTCAACTGTAGCTTCCCACGCTTCCATCGTACGTTTCTTATATCTGTACTTTCTAACAGATCAGCAACACTAGCACTTCTAACAAATGCCACAAAGCTTAAAGACAATTGCATTCAGCATAATCTAAGAATTTACAGAGCATAAAAGCCTGTTTTAGAAAAAATATTAAAAGCATAATGTTAAAATTCAACATATATTTTTAGAACTTACTGTATGCCAAGCTCTTTAAAAAAATGTTTTGAATACAAGGATAAGCAAAATAGGCAAAATCTCTGCCCCTGTGCAGTGTCCATTCTAATGAAGAAAACAGTAAGCAAGTTAAGAAGCAAATGCATAACATAGTGTTAGCTTGTGATAAGGGCTATGTGGGAAAATAAGGCATGGTTCAATACAGAATAACACAATGTGCGTGTGGAGAGAGTATTGTCAGAGAGAAGGCTCAGAAGTGAAAGAAGTGATGAAAGAACCACATGAATATCTGGGGCAAGGGGGAATAGCCAATCAGAAGCCTTACGGCAGCAAGAGCTGGGAGGTTGAATAAACAGCAAGAAAATAGTGCAAAAGTGATATAGACCAGTAGAGGGAAAAGTTGTACGTAACAGACACAAAAGATAAGCAGGGCATAGATTCCCTGTGAGCTGGGAGATAATGGTGAAGACTTATGGATTTGTTTCATGTGATGAAAATCTGTTGTAGAATCTGAGCAGGAAATGATGTGACCTGATCTATGTTTTTGAAAGAATCATTCTGGCTTCTTTTTGGAAAATAGCCTGGGATTGGGGTGGTGAAAAAAATAGTAATGGAAGTAGGGGGAACAGTCAGAAGTGACTGCAGTAATTTAGAAGAGAGATAATGGAAGCATGGCCTGGGGTAGTAGCTACAAAAAGGTGAGAACTTGATTTAGAATGCGTTGTGAAGATAGAGCTGACAGGCTTTGCCAATGGAGTGGACGTGGAGTGTGTGAGAAATAGGGAATCCAGGCTGATTTTTAAATTGAGGGCCTGAGCCGCTGGGTAGTTAGAGATGATATTTCCACTAAGATTGGAAGTGAGGGGAAGCATCATATTTGGGCAGGGAGAAATCCGAGTTTCTATTTGGAGTGGTTAAATTCAGAATGCTTCTCAGATATCCCAGGAAAGGTGTTAATTTGTTAGTCGGGTATCCAAATCTGGACGCAGAGGGGAGGTCAAGGCTGGATGTGTTAGTTTGGAAGTAACCAGCATTTGGGTAAGATTTAAACCTATGACACAGGATAAAATTATCTAGAGAGAGCATTTACTCAGAGAACTCTCAATATTTAAGAACACAAATCTAACCAGACAGGTTCAGGATAAATAAAGTTTTATGTAGAAGACGAATAGGTGTCCATGTAGAACCAAAGAAAAGGCACAAATAAATAAAAGTCCATCATCTCTCTTGGTTACATGAAACACATGAGGCAGTAAAGGATAAGGATTAAGCTCTCAAGATGTGAACGTCTTGAATTCAGATGTCAAACTGAACTGAATTTGAGTCTGTTTCTCACCAGCCAAATGAATATTTGGTGAAGATGACCAAGATGATGATGACGACTTACATTTCTCAATGTTTCCCCTATGTGTGTTGGACTTTTAAACATGTTCTAGTATAGGCAGGGAAAGAAAATTCACATTTGTGTGTATATGTTACATGTACACTCACTTATGTATGTTTACTACACACACACACACACACACACACACACACACAGAGAGAGAGAGAGACAGAGAGAGAGAGAGAGAGAGAGAGAGAGAGAAACAGGGGCCCAGGCTGGTCTCAAACTCCTCGACTCCAGTTATCCTCCTGCCTAGGCCTCCCAAAGTGCTGGGATTACAGGCATGATTCACTGTGCCCTGCCCTAAATATATTTTATATATAGCAGATAATAAAACAAAAACATAAGGATTACAAATTTTAATCACAGAAGGAAAGATTTTGTGAGAATAGCATAATTTCATATTCAGACAGCAAGTCTTTGGCTAATTCTTTAATTAAAGCAGTGACAAAATCATTTTGGAAAAAAAAATGTTTTGTGGCACCTTTACCTGTGAAGTTTTGAAAGATCTGCACTTGGTAAATTTAGCATCATTTAATTTTTCTTTCCCCTACATAATTACAAAGTTCTGGAGGGAGAAAAAAAAATGTAATATTCTACAGGAATGAGAAGGGAAGATAATACGTTGAGTTATACTACGCATAATAATTTTTGTACATGCACTTTCAGAAGAGGTCCCATGCTGTGGACTGAAGTTGAAATGAAATACAGTAATTGTCTCTGGCATTAAATGCCCACAGGCATATTTTTACAAGAACATACATTAGTATATGCATGCTAGATATATAACAATGTGTAAGTATATTTTAAGAGAATCTTAATGTGACTAACAAATAGCAATCAAATTGTTCACAATTTCAGGCTCAAAATTGAAAAGAAGAGGAAAATTTTTTACTAAAAAATTATGTACACAGAGACAGTGATGAAAAGTTGAGCACTAATGCAAATTAGGATGAAATGTGAGAAGTAATCAGTCCCAACCATCTACCTAGCTTCTCCCCACTTCTGCCCTTCCCTAGCAGGGGCGAGCTAAAGTTTTACCTCCGGGGGAGATGGGAAATGACAGAGAGTGAGAGGCCAATGGGAAAGTTGCAGGCACCTCCTTCTCTAAAAACAGGAGGCTGTGGGTGAGTAGTGCAATTTTGTTTTTCTAATTTGGTCTTGAGGTTTCTCTCTGGAAAATGGCTAAGAATTCTAACCCTGCAGTGATAGGGCTCCCGTTATTTGGTGATGGATGTCTATAGTGACTTCTTTATCCTAGTGGATGGCCTAATGTGAATGCCTAAGTGTTGCCTAATAACTAAGCATCCAACCCATGACCAGGTGTCCCACTCATGGGAAACATGCTTATACCAGCAGGCATCCTTGTGGCTCTTGTCTGACCTATGTCCAGTTTATTTCTACCAAGATATTTATTGCCTAGGAGAGTTTTCCCTTGGAAAGGAGTTAGGTTCAGGTGTGTCAATCAGGTGAGATGCAGAGAAGGCAATGCAACAAAAACCATACAATAATATAAGGAGTTTATTACTTACAGAGTAGAGAAAAGGGCAGCACTCTTTGCAGGGCCAATGGGAAGGGGGAACCATCCAGACAGACATACCAACCAGAATCAGAAAGTGAAGAGCAAAAGAGAGAGTGAGGGACCTGTGTGCTAAAGTTTTTATTGCAGTCTAAGGTATTATCTAGGTGGGTTTCCATGGGAGTTCTAATTTACAAGTTTAAAGCAAGCTGGTGCAAGTTCTATGCGGCCACGCTGTTACCGAGAGGTTGTCGCTGCAACTTATCTGTGCTGTCTATGGAGGATGAAGGAGTCAGTGGCGTAAGCCAATAGGCGATATCTAGCTGTCCCATAGAGAAGGTGATCAACAGAAGGCAATTGTATAAGGCAGATATCTGGATTGACCACATTAAAGAAGTGGGATGAAATAGAGAACTGGAAATTGTGCCAAGGGTGACTAAGCCCTGTTTCTCATATGAGAAAGTCCAACTTATATTCAAAATAAATCCCAAGGCAATATAAAATTGCAGAAATTCACTACCATGCATCCCCATGCTCTTGAATTTTCAAGTCCAAACTCCCTATATCTAGCTGATAATATGGGTGTCAAGTAATCTGGAAATTCCCGTAATTTCTGCTGCTAATTGGAAACCCCAACCCATTTCATTCAAAGTAGTCTGTCTTTGGGTCCAAAGTCAGCATTTTATGACACGTAGGTGCTCTCATCAAATATGAATATATGAAATAGCTTAAGGAGCAAATAGACACAGAACAGCCTGCCTTCGCCCTGTAGATCTCTCCGGCAGGTCCAGCTGAACCTGGGGCTTAGAGTGACTTCAGATACTCTGAATGCCTCTGGTTCCCAAACTGCCATGGGCTTGCTGGTGCACAAAAACAGACCTTGATATCCTTACTGTGAATTATATATATGATTGACTAACTGAATGCAAAACCATAATAGAACATGACTGCAGACAGGTATATATTCTCCAGGAGGTCTGTGTTTCGATGAGGCAAACACATCTCACCAGGTGAATTGCCTCAATAGCTGCAGGCAGCACGAATTCTAGACTCTTGGATACTTGGATAATTCATTAGGAAGAACAACAGATAGAGTTGAAGCTAGCCTTTAAGAATATTCCCTACAAGCCAGCACAGACAAAAATCTTTCAGGTATAAAATTCTCTTCTTTCTTACTGTAATGTGTCTTTGGCAACAGGGGTACACAGATCAGGGAAAACTTAAGAATGTAAGTTACATCTTAGTAGCTCCATTTGCTTCCAGGAGTAAAGTGGAATATATATGTGTCCCGAGAGCTTTCTTAATTGGATGTGGGCTTACCCTGATCTACTTTCATCCAGATTCCTTTTTACTAAGCTTTTCATTGCTGCAGCATAGTCCCTAAATATAATTCACTTATGATGATAATTAATCAACATTACTGAAGAATGCTAAAAATATAAGGTAATAATATAAAATATATATTTGTATGTCATATATTACATAGTAAATAAAATGCATACTAAATCAGTAATATAATAAAATAAAAATAAGTATTATAGGCTAAATATATATGTACATATAAACATTTGGTGTAAATATTTATATAAAAGAAGAAAAAGGAAATACATCAAAATGATAATACTGTAGATAGGTAGGGGAATTGTGGTGGTTTAAATTTTCACATATTCCAAAATCTTCAATTACTATTTTATAACTTACATAAACTGTAGAATAACTTCTCTTATTTAGTAACAGCATAGAGGGGAGTAAAACTGGCAGAAGTGGGTATGTTTGATCAATGCTGATCCTTCAAACTACAGTGATCTACTTCTGAGAAAGAGGAGCTCAAATTTAATGAGGGAGTAAGACAGGCTCTTAGAGAGCGTGAGATTCAGCTTCTCCTGTCATGAAGCAGGGTCAGGCTCTGGGCCAAGAAAGCAATGGCCAGCTTTGGAAGCCATGTATCAGGTCATATTCAAAACCAAACATTTCCAAGTCTTTCCCCAGTGCTGCTTTTGTCACATTGGTATGAAATTTGTCCTCTTAGTTGAAATATTCTATAAAAAACACAATCTTGCTCAAGTTAAAATTTAAAGTTAGCTTCTCTGAGAGCTGGGATGTGAAGAGACGGTGAAAAGATTCCGACTTTTGGCGTTGTCAGCAGTTTCCCCGAGAGTGGAGCCCTGTCTTCCTGCAGCCTGCAGCTCTGCTCCCCGGCTGTGACTGAGCCAGCGGGATCGTTGGCCAGGAGAGGGCGGCCTCACCCAGTGAGACATAAATCCAAAAGCGCCGTAAGAAGGCACTAGGAAGGCGAAACGCAATCATCACCCACGCTTGCTCTGCTTTCTGCGGTTTCAGCATTCCACCTTAGAGCATGTCAGGCTTAATTTTGGAGGTGTTAAATTTCCACGTGTCCATGACACACTACAAGTACTATTTCAGCAGCTTGGAGAAATCCCAAACACAAGTCAGGAAGTTACCTACCTCTGTCAGAGGCTTGCTGCCTCACCCCTGCATGGGTCTCAGAGAAAGTTTCCTTTCTGTAAGACACATTCCAGTCATCACACTGGGGCTGAAAGGCCAAATACAGGAATGACATTTGCCCAGATATAGCAAAGCCAATGTTGGTTTGCCTGGGCAATTTAATAAATGACGATTGTGTGCAGGTGTTGGCTTAATAGATCGTAGACTACATATTAAGATAACTTATGAGGTCTGCTGGAGAGAATGAGAAAGTGGAAGCGTGTGGATGTCTGGCACAGCATGGGGCTATGGCTGTGAGAACCTGAGTCTAGGATTTGCCATGGAATATTCTGTGAGCAAAAAAGACACCTACTTCCCAGTTACAATTCTCATTAGGATTTTTATAACTATTTTTTTAAGTTGCGAAATCCATAGCTGCGTAACTCAGAAAAATCGATTAGCCTGTCTGAACCTAGGTTTCCTCAAATATATTCAGTCTTCACTCCCAGGACCTCACTTTAAGAGAAACCTGAATCTCTTGGGCACAAGCATGTGGATGGGTGTTATTCGCTTCCTGCACACCTGCTGCACTTCAAAGAGAGAACTTATGTAACCTTTTTCCTCAAGTATCCCTGCTTTGAAATCTATACATTTCTACCTTTCTCTGTCCCTTTCTGATTTCTTTTATTATTGTTTTCAACTTAATTGATTCCTTCAAATTACTTTCCACCCACTAAATGTTTCTAATGAGCTCTGTAAATTTTTCTGTACCACTGTGGAGAAAAGTAAAGTAATTTTTGTTCTTAACAAACGATTGCCACACCCATCCAGCATTAAAAGGAAAAGGAAAAAGGTGACACATTAAAAACAATAAGCATTGATTTCTCTGCTCTACCTACAGACCTGTTCCTGTGAGGCCTTCCATCCATCTTCACTGCCGATTCTCTTGCATTTGTCTTTAAAGTTTCAGGGGACTACCACAGGCAGGGTCTTACTCAGGGCCTCCTGCTGCTGCTCTGTGGCATTGTTGAGCTCTTGGGGCTGGTTCCTGTGGCTCGTCATGGCCAGTCATCCACTGCAGGGGCCACTCATCCAAGAAATACCTGTGCTGGGCACTTCCCTCGCACACAATGGCACCCTGCTTCCAGGACAAGCTGAGTCTTATCTCAAGGCATTCGTGGTCTTCCCTCAATGTTCCAGAGTAATATTGTTTTATCTAAAACATTCCTGTGTTGAAGCTCAGTGACTGTCAGCACAAGTGGGCAGAAGTGTATTGCTTCGGGTAGTGAACTCTTCCCATGCTCTCCCCCGATCCCTTCCTATCCACTTTACCAGTGATGTTCATGCATCCTGCAGCTTCTCTGTGCTTTTTGCAGATGGCCTGCCCCCTGCAGCCTTCTTCAGATGCTGACTTTGGGCCAGTCCAACACTCCCAGAGAGACCCTGGGATGCGTGGTAGCTTAGATCTGTTTAGGGAGGCCAATACCCAACGACTGTGCAAGATTCTGAAAGCCTGACTCCCTTTCCTCAAAGAGGGGCAAGTTCTGACATAATTTATGACCTAGACCTTCCCAAAAGATCAGGCTAAGGTCAGGGAGTTGGCTAAAATTGTGCCTTTCTCTGTTCTTCATTTCCTTTTCTCTTAAATTCTTCTCCTGGTCCTTAATAAATACCTTGTTCATGATCTGTATCTCAGAGTCGTCTTCTGGAAGTCAGCCTTGGATATTGGGTCAGGTGTGTAGAGGTGATTTTTGGAGGCAGTTTCTGAGGATGGGATTCTAGAGTTACCAACAGCTAACTGGCAAGAAATACCCCATCACAAGGGGTGTATGGAGCCCAGAGGCCCCTGACACACTAGAGCATTGCAGTTGCTAAAACTTTCACCTGGAGCGAACTAAGATAACATTATGGGTTGAATTATGTAACCCCAAAATATGTTGAATTTCACCCCAGTACTTGTGAATGTGATATTATTTGGAAATAAGATATTTGCAGATGATCAAATTAAAATGAGATCACTAGAGTGGGCCCTAATTTAGTATCACTGTTGCCCTTACAAAAGAGTGAAGTTTGAACACAGAGACACACATGCTTAGAGGAAGATGGTGTGAAGACACAAGGCATCTACAAGAACAATCGAGGCCAACAGGGAGGTCATGGAACAGATTCTTCCCTACGGTCATCAGAACCAACGTGCCAACACCTTGATTTTGGACTTCTTGTCTCCAGAACTGCGGGGCAAAAAATTCCTAGTGTTCTATGCCACCCAATTTATTGTATTTTATTATAGAGGCTCTAGGAAACTAATACAGATGGGATTCTGACAGGAGGGGTGTACTAGATCACGCAGTTTCATTTGGCTTTTGAAGGTACAAGGTAAGTGGTCATTATAAAGGCTATGGATGGGTTCCACGATAAATGGAAAGGAGAAAAGGACAGACTCCAGTTAGGCAGTGTAAGGCAAAGTGAGAAAGTCAGAAAGCCCCTTGGCAGCTCTTAAACAAACCCTCTTTTTCTACAGCCAAGAGAGACCATACTGAAGACCAGGTCAGGGCCAACAACAAGAAAATTGGGCCTTAAGGGAAGCCCCGTTTATGTCTTCAGCAGTCTTCCATGCCACAGCCAGGACCTTGCTAAGAAAGAAATGGCATCTTGAGACTTGGAATCAGAAAACGTGAATAGATGCCATTGAGAAGTGTGAACCTGCAGGTGTCCCTGCATCCTCTGGGTCTGAAGAGGGGCCCACATCTTCTTTCCAGAGGGCAGAGCTCTCTTGCTTGAAGATTGCAAACAAGTGTACAAATGTAAGCAGAGAAGCCTAACAAGAGATTAATTTCATGACTTATATCCTTTATTAGGCCTTAAGTCCAATATGTTTATTAAAACTTACAGCTCCATCTTTGAGAGGAAAGAGGGATATGTTAAAGTCCTCACTTTACAAGATTTGTAACTATAGGCAAGCTACTAAATGGATTTGAGTCTCAATGTTCTTGTCTGACAAAAAGTGGTTAATGACACCATAATGTATGCAATGTAAAATGACTTCTCAAAGAGGGTGCTTGGCAATTATAATCTATTAAATTCTTCCCGGCTTCAAATGTCCCTGATTCTAATAATGGATAATATGTCTACTACCTAGTAAAGAGCCCTGCTGAAAGGTAGCCAGGCAGGGGATATGGAGGGAAGCTTTTCTTTTTATCTTTTTCTTTTTATTCATTGAGAGGGAGATGAAGTCAACAGCTGTTGAAACAAACAAGCTCACTTAGTGGGTTGAATAATATCAAACTATTGCTCAAATGAAAAGAGCAGCTGGCTTTTTACCAAGGCATCATTGTCAAACACACCCTCACGTTTGGGATCATTAGAAATTTACATGGGGTGAATAGCCTTGGAAAACTATATTTACTTTTTCATAAATCATCAGAAAAATGCTAGCATACTCTCGGTGAGATAAGAGATGAAAAAAGAAACACACACACACACACACACACACACACACACACACACACAGTAGCAGCAGTGGCAGCAGATGTGTATTTTTCATGTGAATGTGAAGAAAACTGCTGGAAATACATTTAAGCTTTCCTAAGACAAAGAAGTGGCAGGCATTCAAAGGAAGATAGATGCTGGAAGGAAAATGGAGAAGTGAAGCAGAGAAAAATGTCATCTGTTTAAAAGCATAAATTAGTTCTAATGTTTTAGATAGAACTAATTATTCCTAGGTCTGCTAAGAAGTATGACCTCAGGATGTTAGCATTTCAGACCTAAGAGTATCTAAATGTTTGCCTTCAAATTGTACTAAGTTTACTTTTGTCTGATTGTAAAAATTCAGTACAGAATGCACATAAGATACAAATGACAAGAAAAATTTATAATCTCACAATCTAGTGAAAATTAAATGACAGTTATAACAGTGTAATAATGCATTTTTGTATTTTCCATACATTTTGATATAGTGTTTATCAAATAGTACATAAGTTTTAAACCCTGCCTTTGTTATTTGATATCTTATGAGGTTTTTCAATGTCACACAAAACACTTCATAGACATTATTTTTAATGACTGCACGATATTCTCTGGCATGAATGTTCACAGTCACTAAATTCCCTAAAATTGGACATTTTGTTTTAAGGGTACAGTGTTATAAGTATAAAGTTTTGCAGTAACCAAAATTTAATTTACTTTTTTAGATTATAAAACTAATATATGTTATGGAAAATTTGGAGAATAAAGAAAATTATAGTAAATCAAAAACAAATGTATCTCCATTTCTCACCTTCCTAAGTTAATCATTTGTAACACTTTAGTTTATCTTTTCCAGGTTTCAGAAGTCTTTCTGCCATCGTTGGCTCTTTGCAGATCTGTCTTCCCCATGCGTCGTTGCCTCAGTTCTCCTAGACAAAACTGCATCTGAAATTCAATAAATTTCTATAATTATATTTCAGGCTTTGCATAAAACCTGTAAAGGATATACTTCATGGCTCTGCGTTCCAAATTTATACATAAAACAGATTTCTGCTATTGCATTCCAAATTCAAACATAAAACAGATTTCCAACTTCTTTCACCTGTTGGGCTGGTCCCATGTCACATACTCAATGTACAGTACTCACTTCTTTGGGTCTCAGTAACCTGTGAGTAGAAATGGGATCATTGTCGTAGATCTACTTGCATTAATTTATGTTCCTTGTCTTATAACAGCCATCTCTCCCCAAACTTACTTGAATATTTCTGAGGGGTAACTAAGGAATATTGGATTGCTGTTGGTTTGAGATAAAATCTGTGCAGAGTCTGTGCCATGAAGGGCTCTGCCTATATTTTGGTTACAAAAGTTATCTTATTTTGGCAGGGTGCAGTGGCTTATGCTTGTAATCCCAGCACTTTGAGAGGCAGAAGTGGGAGGACTGCTTTAGCCCAAGAGTTTGAGACCAGCCTGGGTAACATAACGAGATCCCATCTCTACAAATAAATAAATAAATTAATTAATTAATTAATTAAAAAAATTTATTGTGAAGCTCTTTGTGTATTTATTGTCTGTGTCATGTTCTTCTCAAGAAGTCCCTGAGATGAGGAGTCATATGGGGGTAATTTATTGAGAAGGTGATCTCAAAGGAAGGCAGAGAAGGAGAGGGGAAAGAAAGATATGGAAGAGAGAGAAGCCAAGAAAGTATGTGATTTTGTCAAAGTCCAGCCTCAGCCTCATCCAACTTGAGGCCAGGGAGTCAGACTTTCAGACACTTGGACCAATGAGTCATTGCCTAAGAACTGCTCAGAGGGTTTAAACTCCTCATTCTCCCAGCTCCCTGAAGAGATCCTCAAAGACAGTCCCAGTTGCAGGCCTTTGGAAGCAAAGCACAAAGCAGCTAGAAGAGGCTTACAGAAAGAGCAAAAGGGATGCAGGGTATCTGTGTGTGGTGTCAACAGTGCTCACTATTGCTGTGAACAGAATGTCTGTGTCACCCCAAAATTCATATATTGAAGCCTAACCCCCAAGGTGATAATATTTGGAGGTGAGGCCTTGGGAAGGTGATTAGGTCATGAGTGTGGAGGCCTCATAGATGGGATTCCTGCCCTTATAAGAAAAGATCTCTCTCTCTCTCTCTCTCTCCACCATCTGAGGATACAAGAAGGCAGCTGTCTGCAAACCAGGAATCAGGTCTTCACCAGTCACAGAGTCTGCTGACACCCTAACCCCGGACTTCCCAGGCTCCAGAACTCCAGAAATAAATCTCTGTTGTTTACTCAGTCTATGGTATCTTGTTATAGCAGCCCAAATTGACTAAGACAATTATACATGTCAAAATCCTTTCTAATCTGTGGATCTGATTAGATCTTTGTGATTTTGCATGTCTCACAGCCAACAGAGGATTTTATTATTAATGGTAATGCATGGCGAATTTAATACTATAAGAATTCAGAAATGCCAGGTATAGGTGATGGGGAGGAAGGCAGCAAACCACATTGCCATGTATGTACCTATGCAACAATCCTGCATGTTCTCCGCATGTACCCCAAACCTAAACAGCAATAATATATATATATATATATATATATATATATATATATATTTAAAAAAAGAATTTTTCATAAAATCCATTTGTTTTTAACCATTTGACTATCAAACTAGTTGTGATTTGAAATCCAAGATAATTAAATTTTTGTAAAACTTGAGTCTTTGCGTAAGACGACTTTACAGAGAAAATGTAGTATTTTAGAAAGTGTAAGTAGAACATGTAGTTAGCACTGAGATTAGTACATGAGGTCTTATGTCATCTATGTGTAAGGCAATCATCAGTGGTAAATTTCATTAGAAAGACAGCTTTTAGAAAACAATGAGCCAGCATCACAATGGCAGCAATTCTATAATTTGTTGAGATTTTGGAATAGCAGTGAGCTACATATCTTTTCTTTTATGTTCTTACATATAGAAAAGAAACTAAGTCATTGTATATTGCTAACTCAGCAGAACAGTCTGTGGGAGGTTATGTTGATCTTGAATACACAGTGTACATATATTGGATATTGATGTATAATTTGGGTCTAATTTCTTCTCATATCTAAATACTTGTAAACATTAGAATGGTTTTAATGTTCAGGCTCAGAATTACTTTAATAGGCACTTTAAAATTTATATTTATTCATTTAAATAAGTGCTACCCCTCCAAAGAATCCCATTGCATTGTTGTTTGTAATATTATGTTTCTTGCTGATCTCTCAGAATTTTCTTTAGAGTCTGAGACAGGCCTGCTTGTTGGTTCCCTACCTTAAGATAGTCTGGAGGAGAATAATAAAAGTCCCTCAACTCAAGCTCTAGCTTATCTAACTCACAGCCAATCAGCAATAAAAGTCCCAGGAAGCTGTTAACTATAAATTTATATTTCAGGGGCTTAGAGGCTTACCCAGAGCCCTACATGCACAGTCAGACTTAAACTCCAACCTAAAGTTACCTGTTCCTCATTTTAATACTAATGTTCATGCCCAGGGTTGGAGATTTCAAATGCTAATGCTACCCGCAATGCGTGAAGAAACATGTTGAGCTGTTATGCAGGTGCTAGCAAAATTCCCCCATACATGTCATGATGTAACCCTTCCCTATGGAAAGCCCTATACATAACTGAACCACACACTATCCTGGGGGAGCAGCCCACTCCTTTTTCCTCTTTCATGGCTGGCTCCCTGAGAGGTGATAAACTCTCCTTCATTGCTGCATCTGGTGATCTCTCTTGATCACCAACTCCCAGGTCAATGGACATTCCTCAACCCTTTGTCAGTCCTTGTGTAGCATTGCCTTTGACACTAAACTCCACATTCTCTTTTCTGTAAAAAGGAGGCTTTTCACTTCTGGCAGCACTTGCCTCGGAGATAGCAAAGTTAAATGTTGTGTTTCACCACAATCAGTCCTAACTATCTAAAACTAATTAAACACTAGGGATTTTGAGTAACCCACCGACCCTCACGAGACCCTTTCTGGGTCTAACTGAAGATTTCATGATCAAGAAACAAAAGGCTGTTCCAGTTGTCATGTACAAATCTCAGCCTTGTATGAAAGCTAGTTCAGTGCTTAATTAGCACCAGCAGCATGGCCCTTCGCTTCCCAGCATTTAAAACCTTGAGTTTTGCCCTTAGGCCCATATATGCAATTGTTCCCTAATAAGCCCAGCTCAGCTCCAGGCCACCCCTGGCTCTGCGGTCTATGGTTTTGGTACTGTTCTTTGTCATCTCTAATTAGTCTCTTCTGCCTCACCACTACTTAATCATTTATCCTTCTCAGAGCTTCTGGAGTGTATTGTACTATATTTTAGTTTTAACATATGTTGCCAGTGTTCTTAGTTTGTCACTTCTATGACATTTTCTGTGACAAAGTACATCCCTAATACAAAGCCTTAAGCAATCTCATTAGGGATAGATTGCTGATATCTAATTTCTTTTCCCATTCCTAGAGGCAGTGGTCTTCTAAGTGTGGCCTCCAGACAACAAAATCAATATCATCTGGGAATTTGCTAAAAATGCAAATTCTCAAGCCCCAGCTCAAACTCGATGAATCAGAAACTCTGGGTGTGGAGTCCAGCAGTCCTTCAGGTGTTTCTAACCACATATTCAAATTTGATAATCATTTACTCAGGGTATTTCCCCTGGTAGTGTCTTAATAAATGCCTGTTAGATTGACCCTGATAATCCTTTCTCTCAAGCTGTCTTAAAAAGAAGGGATCTAAAAATTCCAGAAAGAAATGGGGAAAAAAGTTACAAAGAATGAAGTAGGAATTTTAGGTTTATGAGCAATTAGAGGGAACTGCGTCTTCACAAAGAAACATAATACTTTGATTTCCTGTCTCATGCTTGATTTTCCTACATTGTCTCACCTCGGCTGCATGATTCCATGTATCTTGCTAAGCTTCCTCGTTGCCTTCTGCAGGGTTACATGTGGATTCTGAGAAAATTTTTTTTTCAACTTTCTATCCTTTATTCCCTTTTCAGTCTGTGTCTTCACAAAAAATTGTCACTGTAAAGCTGAGCAGTTTCTGGAGAATCTTGGCTTATTCACAGAATTCTTCAGCAAGGCCTGGTTCCCTTTGCATGTCTTCACTAAACTTGGAGTCTTTTGATGATTCTCATTTTCTATTACCACCATAGTCTTTAGATGTCCATTGGAGAAGGGAACCTGATGGTTCCCTGCACAGGTTGCTTGGGGCAAAGATGGGAGTTGGAAGTAGGAAAAGCATGGAGTTGGAATTGGATGCTGGATGCTGAAGCAGGAGAATGCTCAATGTCTCCACGGTTTTCTTTGTACTGGGCCTTCCCAGATCTTGTGAGCACCTGATAAATGTTTGTTTGATTATGTTGGGTTCTTTGGAGCAGTGGCTCTCAATCTTGATTAGGATGTCAGAATCCTTTGGAAGAATTTTTTTAAAATCTATGGGCATGGAAACCAGCCATCAGTATTTTTTAAAATTTTCCAGGTGGTTTCAATGAGTAGCTAAGGTTGAGAACCATGGTTTTGGATTTCCTAACTGAAGATTGTAAACCATGACATCCCTTTGCCTGTTTTTCTAAATATTCCTCTCAGAAAGTCAGCTTTCAAAAGTCAGACTACAACTAGATCAAAGAATTGCACAAGAAAAGGGAAACTGAGTCATCCTTCAGCAACTCCAGGAAAAAAATTAAGGTACCAACAATGATGAGGTAGTAAATGCTAATACCATCTACCTCCTTCCCTTGTATTATCCCTGTTTTTTTTTTTTTTTTTCTTCCCCTTTCCACTCTGGCTTCCTATTCTGCTGCTGTGGCAAAATATCCACTATCCTTGAAGAAAGCTAACGAGCAACCTGATAATATTAAGGCTTCCGTGACCCAAAAGGTACCTACACTTTGATGGACGTTTGCATTTCCAAAGAAATTATCTGAAGACAAAAATGCCTGACTCAATGGGCTGAAATGCAAATTGTTATATTTCAGGATAGAAAGATATTTAACCCAAGGAATTCCCTTATCATGCTCTGTGGGACAGTGTGCTCCTTCATGGAAGGCTGTTGTAGATGTCCAACTCAACATTGAAAAAAAAGATATAGAAGCATTGACTTGGAACTGAGAAATAATATTAGGTTGGGGCAAAAGTTTTTGCCATTGAAAGTGATGGTTAAGGCTGCAGCGACTTTTGCATCAACCTATAGATTAGTAATTGATGCCCAAAGACATGACACATGAGAATACCAAGTGCACTGCTTGGCACATAGTAGACATTCAGCAAATGCTTCTCACTGACAGCTTTTGCTTCCCTCCTCAATCATCCACTTTTTAGAATCCTTGAAAATATTTTATAAATTTTTCAAATATTAAGGAAACAAAATTAACATCTGATTTAGAGAAGAAATATTGACTGTAGCCAACTTTTAGACCTATACATTTTTAAAATTATGTGATAGGACTCTCTTCATTTTTTAGAGCAACATGGATGCATATCGATTACAAAACTTACTAAATCATCCTCTCTATCTTTGAGGCAATAAAATTCATTATCCCGGCTAGAGGATATACTTAATTCATAAATACCATCAGCAGGTATAGATTCAGACATTTGTATCTATAACTTAGACAATTTAAAATGAAATATTAAATAATCCAAAAATTGTTCAAAGCTTTTTAAAATTGTTCAAAAATTTTCACACATTAATACTGTGATTATCAACTTTCTTTTAAAGAATAAGTAAGTAGAAAAGGATTAATAAGCAGAAAAGAGTAAAAGAGGCCTTTCTTTCACAGTTTGTCAAGGCACACATTACTTATTTAAAATCAAACAAAATGCTGTTTGAAAACAAGAAGGAAGGTAAGAGTGAAGTTCCTTCATGCAAGATGCCTCTGACTACTCCCTAAACACGGATACCATGGCATGGTCACAGAATTACTGCAGGAAAAATTTGTCCACTGAGGCCACTTCCTCTAGAGGTAAGGTCCAAATTAAGGTAACTTGCTATGAGTCAACAGCTCAAAAAGAGGTGTTTGGCTGGCAATTTAAGTGTAAAATTAGATTTCCAGCATAATCAGTCATCAGATAGCACATCCAAATGTATTCTGCATTTGCACATTTAATTAATTATGTCTTAATTGAAAACATTTTGCACATAATGATCAGTTCTAATTTTATTTCAAATTAAATTAGTAGGGAAGAAATTTAGTTTGGGAATTCAATTATTTATATATATTAAAGAAAAAGTAAAAACAATGGATTTATTTTCTTCTTAAAGGAAAATGACTTTCTGCTCATTTAAGGGTGCAAAGGTCGAAAACATTTAAAACATTCCAGATAAATAAATTGCATTTCACCTGAATGAACATCTAACTTTGGAGATGGCAAGAACATTCTTTTGTATTGTTGTAGATATGCCTATTATAATATTGGTATAATTACTTTTTCAGCCACAACTCAGATTCCCGGGTCAGTGCAAAAGACCTTGTTTATTTAGAAGAAGTGATTCTCTGAGAAAATGGCTCATTAGCCTTAGAAACTAGGAATACACAGTCTGGTCTACAAATTAAAATAGCTATTTAAATTCCCTTTATGAAAACTGCGCCTGATAGGGCACTTCCACATGCAATGAGGTTTGTATTTGAACATCTGGAGTGTCCAGGAAATCAGAGAAGGTGGGTTTTGTGTCTTTAGTTATGTTACAGTTGATAAATCCTAAGATTCAGATATTAACTATTGGATAAACTCTTGCATTTCCCATAATTTTAGCTCTGAAGCCCTCCATTACCTTAATACTAAGTAAAGAATGTCAGAAAATCCAGAGAGAGAGAATTCTTAGTTATGATTTTCCGACATAATTGGAAAGAAGTCAGATTTGGCTTTTACAATTAATGCCATATAATGTCGCACAAAGTATTTCCTGCAGTCCGCTCAAAGGGGTCAATTTGTGATTTACTTGAGTCATAGTCCTAAAATTACCAACTTGTATGTGTAACAATTTAACTTGGATATTTAATTTAGCATTTACCATAGCTCCTCTTCCATACTGATCCTTGCCCTGAACAAGATGTCATTTCATAAACCCAATTAAACATGGTACTTACTGTGGTTTAAATACCAAGACAGATTAAATGTATTGTCCAATTTCACAGATCAGCAATGCTTTTCTTCCTGTATCACTAGCCCATGATAGTAACATAAGGGACCAGTCTGTGCCAGTGGACAAGCCAGAATTAAAAGAGGATAAATATTGCTATCCTTCCTAAAAGATAATGGCGCACCCAAGATGTCAGAGAGTTGCCTGATATACTGTGAAATGAATACCCCACATATATAAATTTCGGCCTTTTTCAAATATGGCAGAATTGTTTCTGGAAGATTAAAAACTCTTCTTTCCAAATTATTGAATTAAAATGTTTAGTCAATAAATAAATCAGGCCGGGCGCGGTGGCTCAAGCCTGTAATCCCAGCACTTTGGGAGGCCGAGGCGGGTGGATCACGAGGTCGAGATCGAGACCATCCTGGTCAACATGGTGAAACCCCGTCTCTACTAAAACTACAAAAAAAAAAATTAGCTGGGCATGGTGGCACGTGCCTATAATCCCAGCTACTCAGGAGGCTGAGGCAGGAGAATTGCCTGAACCCAGGAGGCGGAGGTTGCGGTGAGCCGAGATCGCACCATTGCACTCCAGCCTGGGTAACAAGAGCGAAACTCCGTCTCAAAATAAATAAATAAATAAATAAATAAATCATTGATATTTTCATCAATATTGGAGTTGTTTTTTTCAAGTTTATGCATTTCCTCAATTAGAAATAAAGTCTAATTTGTTTAAATAGTGAGAAGTCAACACCAAACTGTTGTCTACTCAATAGCAACAATTTCTAATTTCTTGTTTACAATGATCATAAATTCTTTATGTTTGTATAATTGCAACAAGTTCACAGAACATGGATTCCTCTCCCATCTGAGAAGATGAGCCATGCTTGGACTAGGCCATAAATATTGTGGTAGATTGTACTGTATGTTCATAATTCTTCGTTCCCTGGCCAGGTGCAGTGTCTCAAGCCTTTAATCCTAGCACTTCAGGAGACTGAGGTGGGCAAATTGCCTGAGCTCAGGAATTCAAGACCAGCCTGGGCAACATGGTGAAACACATCTCTACTAAAAATACAAAAAATTAGCTGGGTGTGGTGGTGCATGCCTGTAATCCCAGCCACTTGGGAGGCAGAAGCATGAGAATCACTTGAACTCAGAAGGCGAAGGATACAGTAAGCCAAGATCGTGCCACTGCACTCAAGCCTAGATCTGGATGACAGAAAAGGAAAAAAAATTTTAAAAGTTAATTCTTGTTCCCTCCCCATCCTTACCATGCTTTAATGAGGAAAAAGAATATTTCTCTGTATTATTGACTTTGGGCTTGGCTATATGATTGCTTTACCCAGTAGAATGTGAGTAGGGTAATAGTAACAGAAGGAACTAAGCAGAACTTTAAAGAAGCTTCTCCTCTTCAACTCTTGCTCAGCATTATAAAAATCAAATGCCCTAAGTAGTCCCCATTCTTCAACATGGGTCCAGGAATGAGAGCCTCCTGAAGCACATATGAATCTCTTCTGTAGTCTAATGTGGAACTGTTGCAACTAATTCACAGAACCCATGAGCAAGGAGTAAATGCTTGCTGTTATAAGTCATTAACTTCTTGTCATGTGACTTAAGCATTATTGGAGCAAAAGCTAACTAATACAAACGTTAATGTAATTCCCTTTGCTTGTGATTGATTTAGGGATGAACATTTGTCCTGTTTCCAGATAATAGAATGTACTTAAGAAGAATGCCAAAGAAGGGAGCTTATTAGTAGGATTTTGACCTCTAATGAAAATGACGTCCAAATATATGAGTTTTTTTCTTTATTTGGTTTTATTGTTTAAAGACATAATTATTTAAGTTGTGTTAGTTGTGTGTGATCTTATAACTTACATGGAATGAAAATGGAATGTTCTGAAGTAGCAGAATAGAAAGAAGTTGGGTGATTGATGTTGTTGAGGGGCTGCAGGAGACCTGGTAGTTTCCATTTCCAGAGGTCTTGTTTTGTAGAAAAATTAAATAACATTATTGCTTAAGTCACAATAAGAATGTCTTCTGTTACTTGCGACCCAATGCATCCAACTACTCAAGTATGTTTCTAGAAATACACTTGCCTGCACTCTTTTTAAGACACAAAGATCACATACATACAGAGAAATATTTTTAAAGGCCTTATATTATACAAATTGTACAATGGGAATAATATAATATTTTTTACACTATAGCACCTGTATATTACAAGGCTGAAATCTGTCTCATTTTTAAAAGCAACTGTCTAGTACTCTGTGAATTAATATTTTATGCCTTCAAATTAAATTAGTAATCCAGAAGATCAACCTTAGTTAGATATTTTCATAAAATAAATTTAAAAATATATAAAAGGATGAAAAATGTGAAGGAAGCATTGAGATGGAAATTGAATCCATAAGTTATGATATCCACCTAAAAAGTCACCAAGAGATAAAACATAAAAAAATGAAAAATAAATACAGAAACAATAGAAGAAAACATTAAAAGGTAGAATAAAGAAACACATGCTATAATGTCACTACCCATTCAGTGCTAAGTTAAGTGAATTTGTAGAGAAGACTCCAAAAGCAGGTATATATTTTGAGTCTGTGTGTGCATATGTGTGTGCGTATGTGTGCACCACTATATAAAATGTTTTAAAAAGCACTTTTATTGAAATATTTCATATGCACATCTAAGAATAAATTTTAAGCTTGATGAATTTTTACATTGTTAATGCAGCTATTTAACTATCAGCCAAGACAGGAAATAAAACATAACCAGCAACTCCCACTTTGTTTCATGTTCACTATCAATCCTTACTCTTTTTATTTATTTGAGACAGAGTCTCACTCTGTTGCTCAGGCTAGAGTGCAGTGGTGTGATCTTGGCTCACTGTAACCTCCACACCCTGGATTCAAGCAATTCTCATGCCTCAGCCTCCCAAGTAGCTAAGATTACAGGCACCTACCACCATCACCAGTTAATTTTTGTAATTTTAGTAGAGACAGGCTTTTGCCATGTTGGCCAGGCTGGTCTCGAACTCCTGGACTCAAGCAAGCCACCTGCCTCAGCCTCCAAAAGTGCTGGGATTATAGGCATGAGTTGCCATGCCTAGCCCATTACTCTTTTTTTTTAATATCCCTAAGGCAACTAATATTCTAATTTCTCACATAAGAGATTGGTTTTGCCTGGATGTTGAACTTTATATAAAGGAACTATCAGTACATTATTTGCCATATTGATCTATGTTGTTTTATGTAATAATAATGCATATTTATTCATTGTTCCATAGTATTCCATGTACAAATAGATCACAATTTATTTGTCATTTCTTCTCCTAATGGATATATTTGGGTTGGTTTCAGTTATTGTTATTATAAATATGATGCTTTAAATATTCTTGGTTTTATTAAAGTAAAAATACGTGCAGATTTATAGCTGGACAGAAAAAGCTCTGTCCCTTAACCTGGATATCTGGATTTTTTAGTCTGAGTGACGGTAACTGCAACGAGATTTATAATGTACAATTTAAAGTCAGGATGCCTCCTGGTGACCTGCAGGGTCAGTTTTTTACAATGGGTTACAACTGGCCTAATTGGTTTGACCAACCTAACTTGATTACATGGTCTTGGAGACACAAAAGGTTTGCTGAGAATTTTTCCTCCAAGTCCTTCTGAAAGCAAGATTCCCAGGACAGAATCTTGGTGGTTCACGCTGGAGACAGAATGCACACTCTGTGTCTGTGGATACTTGAAGCCCTGGGTAGCTTTCAACATGGGACGTCCTTCAGACCCCCAGTCTTTGCCTGCACTCTCTTTTACTTGCTGCACCGTATCCTTTGCTTAAAATAAAAGCCCCATGTAAATATGTTCTGTGGTGGTTTGTTTCAAATATCCATACAGGAAACTTTTCAGTATGTGTACATTTCTACTGAGAATATACCTAAGAATGAATTTGCTGGTTCGTAAAAATGTATATATTTATATGTTGAGCTTTAGACAAAACTTGCAAGTAAAATACTAAAAAAAAAATTTCCTGGACCATTAGAGAATAAGTTACTGATCTGATTCCCAATTACCACCAAATATTTTGGGGTTTATTCCTTATAAACAGGATTTCTTCTACATGTTCACCCTTCTAGATGCCATCCTTGGGCTCTGATCTACTCCCTAGATTACCACCCATTTCACATAGATACTCTTCTCGTCCTTCCTGGGCTAACCCCACATGGGTGCTCACCCCACCCTGCTCAGTCAGGCTCTGACACTCCAGCCACGCTACGTCACTGTGGTGATGCCCTTTTCACCTTGCTTGGGTTCTGCCACCACTTCTGCATGGACTCTTTCTCCTGTTCTTTGGCTTTGACACCTGGCATCTTGGAGTCGTCTTATACAAACGCCCCTTTCATTCTACTTAGACAAAAAAATCCCACAATAACCTGCCTCTTCTACATGCAAATCCTTTTTATTCCATTCGGCACCACTGCCTTATACGAGTGTTCTCTTCCCACTAGCCTGTTGGGTTTAGGCACTAGTTAATGAATACTATTTTATCTCGACGCTCCCTTACCTTGTTTTGATTCTGATAACCCATGTGGGTCAGCTACATGCATTGAAGCCCTTACTCGGTTGTGGCTTCAATCTGTATGAGACAGTCTTCCTCTGTGGACAGGAATTAACCATTTTTCCTTATTCTAAAAATTAATCATTTCCCCAAAGAGCATGAGTTTCTTTCATGGAGCAATAGTGTTTGGATACAAAGGTCTAGAGGCCAGGTGTTCTACTGGGGTGTCATTGCTTTTGGGTTCTCTCACTTCACAAAGCTAAGAAATACATATGCATACATCAACCAATTCGTACCATAAGGGTAAAATGACAACTTTTTTGAGTTTGGAGGTTGCTATCTCTCCATCCTCTCTTCCTTAGAGTATTTTTTTTGAAATATTACTAGGTCCAAATAACGAGTTTACCCTTTTGATTTTGCAATGGAAGAATGGGGGCTTTCTGTCCATTGGAATTGTAAATAAATGCCTCCAAAACTTACTTGGGAGTTTTTCACAAGGGAACTATCTTAGGATGTAGCCTGTTGTCTCTTGAGGAGATGAGAAGTTATTCTTACTTCTGCTTTGCTAAAAAATTCATGAAAGTCTGTCTAGACATTTTAGTCACTTTTGTAGTATTTATGTGCATAGAAATATGACCATATTCACATTGTAATAAACTGTGTTCTCTTTTCTACGTTGTTTTAGAGGGGTCTTTGTTGGTGGTATTATTTTGTTTCCAACAAACACACATCCTATATTTCTGTTTCATTACTTTCTAGAGATGGGTAACTTTGGATGGTCAAATATTAATGGAAAGGTACTAGTGAAAAGTAATTCAGAAAAAAAAAAAAAAGATTTGGTGGCAGGAAATAAATATTTCATGCTGAGCTCCAATTATCTCTGAAAAGTAGAAGGGAAGTTATTAGTTGAGAGTATACATGGAATTAGATGTGGAAGCTTTGAGAAAAGTGGAGGTTTATAAAATTAAAATAGTTGTTGTCAATAACATGAAATAGAACTGATTAAAGAACAAAGCAGACATGATTGCCGAGGAGTCTCTCAGATGAGTTCACATTGATCACTGTAGTCTATTGTTTCATAATAACTCATTCCAAAGGGAGTTGCATATTGGATTCACATGCGGTCTTTTAAGACACATCAAGTCCTGGGTCCCACCTGCAGAGATTCTGTTGTAATCACTCAGGAGTCTGACATCAGCATCCAGATTTCAGAAGTTCCCCAAGTGATTCTCAAGCACCCTGAAGATCAAGAACCATCAACCAAGATAGAATGTTCATCACTTTTATTGTTTTCCACAAAAACCTACCCATGTAAAGCAGTTGTGAGGACAGAAAAGTTTATTGAAATTAGAAATTGAGATTTGAATCGGCAAACAAATTGAGTCAAATTAAATTCTGAGTTTTAAAACTTTCCTATGGCCACCCCAAGGGCTTGGAACCTTCCCTTGGCCTTCACCCCAATGTCTCCAAACTCAAATAATTTCACTAACTCCTCGCCACCTCTGCAGTCTCTGCTTTCTGCATGTCTCTTCCTAGTCTACCTGACTCTGGGAACTATAGGTTGGTGCAAAAGTAATTGCAGTTTTTGCCATTAAAAGTGATGTCAAGAACTGCAAATTACTTTTGCACCAACCTAATAAAGCTTCTGAATCCATTACACAGAGTGATTCTACTCTCACTTACAACCTGGTGTTCCATCTTCTTTCAGCATGGACTATAGCTATTCATCACTTTTGAGAATTTTTAAGAGGCAATGTTCTCACATATAATCTTGTTTATAGAACCAAGATAAAAGGTCAATGCTGACTCCAAAGTTTCCTAGGCCCAGGAGCTCCTCAGAAATATGTGGCAGATACAGATTTGCAGGATAAAGACAAGATATTTATTCTTTTCTCATTCACTCCAAAGGTAGCTAGTAAAGACCTACCATCTCTTAGTCCGATGAAGGAAAAAAGGTGAACAAACAGATACAGTAGAGTGTAATCCATATAATGGTTTAGTATACATAGGAACTACACAAGTACAGTAACATTTGGACAAACGAGGATGGGAGAAGGGAATTGAGAGAGACAGCATTGTAAGAAGTGAAGAACCCAGGGTTTGAGCTAGCCTCCTGAATCCACATGTATAGAGTTGTAGAATTGGAGTACTGCAATTGGATGTTAGAGATCATCCAATCTAAGCACTCTTTTTTACAGATTAGAAAATAGAAGTCTCATAGTCTAGGAGTTTAACTGAACTGCAGAAAGTCTCATAACAAGTCAGGTGCAGTGCCAGGATTAAACTGGAATCTGGGTTAATTGACGACTGACCCAGTGATACTCCCTCCACAGGTGAGCTTCTAAGGTTCTATGAGCACTGCTACAGGAGGGAGTAGGCCAGCAATAGGGTCGCTGGTGGCAGCAGAGGCCTGAACCTTCATGGCTTACCTGTCTGCACAGTGACTGACTCATTTCAGCCCTATCGTGTACTCTGCAGTGCCTCTGCTCAGAGGGTACCAACGGGGGAAATGCTAAACAGATAATTTGGCTTGAGCATGGAGCATAAGGGAAGGGCACATACTGAAAATAGGAAGGAGAATGAGAAACCTGAAACAGGAAACAGCCTAACAAATATTGAATGATAAAGCAGGTGTATGGTATGGTTTTAGAAAATTACAAGATAACAAAGAAGAGCAAATAAGACTAGAAAACAATGACTTTGGGACCTTGTGCCTGAAATAAGCGGAGAGACACTTTGGGGAGTGGCAGGCAAAGAAAACACATCTACCATCTGAGGAGGTGACTCAGAGAAATTCAAAACACCATTAAAAAAAAAAGTCTACCTCAAATACATTCAAGTGGGGGAGGGTAGATCATTCACTCTCGTTAAAAGCTGGCTGAATTGTATGAAAACATTTTTGAATGGGGCAGCTCTAGTGCCAGCTATTCTCTCTTTTCCTTTTTACTTACCCAGTACTATAAACTACCATAGAGACATTCTCTACATTCAGTTAGTTAGTTTTACAATTCCCAGTTTCCACATTTGTAATTATAACCATGGAAACATCTTTGCTTGGAGAAAGATGTCCTTATATTAAAACATAAAACTTTTCCCAAGCATCCACTAGTTCATCCAGTAAGCAATTTCTTCATTACACACCAGAGGTCAGTATTGGATTATTAATTTACACGAGCTATTAATTTTTATTTTTCTAGTAATAATGAGAAACAAAATACCAAAGACTGTTATTATATTAGAACTTTGGTGTTAGTTCCTTAAGCAACTATCATCTGTGAGGATATGCATAGATCATGAATGACTTAAGAAAAATGCAAAAGGAAAAGAAAAAAGCATCACAATGAAGGTGGTCTTTGTTCTTTAGGAAGGTGGCCTTTGTTCTTTAGGAAGACATTCAAAACTCATTCCAGGCACCTTAATTACACAACTTTTACATGAAAGTTACTCTTATATGTGAGAAATGTTCACAATAGCAGTATGACGGACATGCTGGCAGTGAATTGAGAAGGTAACGATAGTTTTTAAAGCCTCATTCAAATCTGCATGTCTGTAATAGCATATCAATTTGGGGTGGCCAAAATTACAGATAATTTTGACAAATAAAATAGGGGCCCAGCAGTAAAATAATGACTGTATTTCTAGAAGCTTTAAGATTAAATGGAAAAAAGAAAACCATAAAGGCAGATCACGCTATCATGCTGACTACAGACATATTAAAGGCTTTCCACAGAAAGAGAAAATAGATTAGTCTTGCTTTACTCTAGTCAACAAAGGGCAGAATTATAGAAATGGAGATAGCAGCTGCATATAAGATAGAATTTTTAAGGCTTATAGCTATTCCAACATCTTTTCTTAGGGTGCCGTAGAGAGTGCCAACATCGAGTATCAGAACAAACTAGACGAATGCCAAAATCTCTTATATTCTAAGGTTATATAAGAAGGTGATTATGATACCAAAGAGCAAATATTCCACAAATTCCAAGCATTCTTCCAGGAATATACATTCAGGTGCCACCTGCTTTAAGAAGTATCCCTTAATCTGCCAGAACACAGTTTGCTCGTGCTTCTAGTACTTTGGCTATATACTGTCTTTTGTCATCTTTTGAGCCATATTGTACATTTATGTATTATTTAGCTTTGTGTTGTTATGTCTTCTCTAAAACCAAGACTCGTCTTTTAGGAATACATGTTATTTTATCCTCTGTGACATCTAGGACAATACAATGGGTTAATAGATACTCAGATAATATTTGTAGTCTGAACCTATTTCCTTATCTAAAAGGTAATGAATAAAAACATCCACTTTACCTGCCTCACTGAGCTGTTTTGAAGATCAAATGAAATAATATGCCTGAAAGCACTTTGAAAAATATAAAGTGTTATACAAATGTAAGGCATTATTATTTCAGAAGGGGTCCTCTCAGTTTTAACCTCCATGTCAGCTTGAACATAACAGCAATAAAGGAACATTTTTTAAAACTTAACCTGAAAAAAAACTTGTCCCTTCTGGGTACAAATTATGAAACTCCCACCAAAAATGTGTATATTTTTGTTTGTTTGTTTCTAAATAGTATAATGAGCTATGGTCTTTCAGGAAAATGCTGCCCTGATAGAAGTAATTCACAATGTAGAAAATTGTCCTTCTGTACTTTCAGGAAAGAATCGCAAACAAATGAGCTATTTTGTCTTCTCAAGCAAAGGGACTTCCCAAGCATGGGTGGCAGCTGTTCAGGTCCATCTGGTCAAGAATTCAGTAAGATCATAATGTTAAAGTTGCTCAAATGCAGATTTGCAAGACAGCCTGCAAATGTTCATTTGGAGACAGAATGGTTTCTCAGGCCAATAATCTGCATATTTAAAAGTCTCTAAATACAGGTTTATGGAATAATTCATAACAGCTTTAAGGAACTATCATGGTACACTGGGAAAGTCATCCATATTTCAGGATAGATTTATTTTGTTGGCTAGAGAGCATTTGTGTATAATCTCCCTTAACTGTACAACAATTTTATAAGTAGCTCTTTTTTTTTTTTTTAAAGCAACATTTTGGGACAAAATATTGTGAACAAATAAGGAATAAGACTATATCTTTGAAACCCCTTGTTAACTTCCAAGTGATATTTTAAACGTTGACTAAGACATGTATGCTCATAAATGAGGGAAAAGAAATAATTAACTCAATGTTCATTAGAGCTTCTCAGAAAATAAGAAAGAGAAAAATGATAAAACTATAATCTATAATCTACCCTATTAGTGTATTTCCATCGCTTCTTAAAATTTGTTTAGTATTTTAATGTGCTGTTTCTTATTATATGTGAAGAATGCTGTGAGGTAGCATGTCTATGTTTTGCAGATGAATAAACTGATGTTAAAAGAGGTTAAGTGACTGATTTTTGTGTTTCCATTAACTCAAAAGCACAACTAAAAGTGCACTTAGAATTGCCACTCCTGTCTGGGGCCACGGCCTCAGTCCTATTTTCTGCAAGTCTCTTGATGAACTCTGTCCATCCACTGCCTCTGAGTGCTCCCCTCACCTTGGCCTTCCTCCCTTGTTTTAGTCCAACACCTGTCACCTCTCTTCAGAATCCTCATGAAACTTCAGGAAAATTGACTGGGTAGGACTTGTTTCAGAATTATCCTCCATTGTGCTAGGGCTGATTTAGAATTCAGAGAAAGAAGCAAAAGTACTTGTTAAAGTGTTTATTCTAGAGGTAAGCTCAGAGGCACAATGGCAATCCACACATTTCCCTAGGATGTCTTTAGAAATACCTGATACTGCTATCTCAGGCCCAGATATTAACCATCAGCTGAAGGCAATGGGCAGCCTTCACATCTCAGAGTAAAGACTGTTTTAGAAGTCCATGAGCAATCACTAGTCATGCAGGGAGTTCCAGGGACCTACCAGTTGTTCCTTTCATGAGTTAGGAGGCAGTATGGACATCACGGTGATCTTTTCCACTGGAACCACAAATTTAAGTCCACTCTGCTACTCAGCAATTAATGCTGACTTTTGAAAATTATAAAGTGTTTATCACCACGGTCTCCTTCCAGGTCTATCAGTGCAGTCAGCTCAGAACACTTTCATTCCTTCAGTATATTCAGCTCCAGTTAATCAGGAAGGGAACAATGAAAACAGGCCAACATTTGATTCAGAGGTTCTGGAAAGAAAGTAGACCTGGCAACAAAGTGACTTAATGTCATCAGCGTCCAGGGTAGACCATCTGGGGCTACAGGGGAGAGAAGCCAGTTTCAGAAGCTGTCTATTACAAGTAGCTCGGATTAACATCTTAGGAACACAAGACAAATTATCATTGGTATTTGGAGGCAAAAGGTCTTGGATGCTCTGGGCCTGGGTGAATGTCTGGGTCTGAATCACAGTTCTCAGAAAGGCCCTCTGGGTCCATTCCCAGTGTATTAACAAAATGCCTGAAACACAGTGGGGTTTGAACAAATGAGAGTTGAATGAATGTTTATGGAAGGACAATTGTCTGACCTCTTCTACTATATCCTATTGAGAAAGGTTCTTGGAATTCATGATTAAAGTATTGTACAGGTTGAGCATTCCTAATCCAAAAATCTGAAATTCACATTTTTTGAATGCTGACATGATGCTCAAAGGTCATGCTCAAAAGGAAACGCTCATTAAAGCTTTTCAGATTTCAGATTTTTGAATTTGGGGTGTCAACCAGTAAGTTTAATGCAAATGTAAATTTAAAAAAAAATCCAAAATCCAAAACACATCTCATCCCAAGAATTTTGGATAAGGGATACTCAAGCTTGTTTGTTCTGTCATCAAAAATGAACCAGGTGCGGTGCTCATGCCTGTAATCTCAGCACTTTGGGAGGCTGAGGCAGACGGATCACTTGAGGTCAGGAGCTGGAGACCTGACTGGCCAACATGACAAAACCCTGTCACTACTAAAAATAAAAATAAAAAAATTAGTCTGGCATGGTGGCGGGCTAATTTTGTAATCCCAGCTACTCAGGAGGCTGAGGCAGAAGAATAGTTTGAGCCCAGGTGGCAGAGGTTGCAGTGAGCCAAGATTATGTCACTATACTCCAGCCTGGATGGGAGAGTGAGACTCTGCAAAAAAAAAAAAAAAAAAAAAAGAGTTTCTTCAAGAGAGAATTCATTGTACCTTGTTCATGTCCATCACTCCCATGGATAATATGGTTTCCTGAAAACTCAGTCCCTATGAAACACCAAAACTGAGTAAGGACTCAGTTTTTTTCAGAATAAACAGACCAAGTAAGACCAATTACTTATTGTCCTGTAGCTCAGGTGAGAAAGGACTGGGATTTGAGAAAAGGTCTTATTACTGAATAGGATCTGGGTGGATGGATTCCATCACAGATATAAAGCAAGACTACAGTAGCCTGTCCACTAGGATTGAGTAACAGCAGTCTGCAATGCAGGTAAGTATATATCTACAAAGGGTTGCAAATGAAGTGTTGGCCTATCAACACTTTATATGGAATATGAGACAATTCATCCTTATAAGAAGGATAGCAAATTGCAATTAGGAATATTTGTCATTCAAAGGAGGGTCCAAGACAATGGTCCAGGATCCAGGACTGGCGTACTCCTTTCTGAGGACGATGACAGGTAACAAAAAAGGGTCAAGCTGAAGCTCAGGAATAAGACTTGGTTGCCTGGAGGGCAGGAGACTAAGGAACAGACTGAGATCCACTTACCAGAACCAGGGTATTGCCTCTGCATGAGCTCAGAGACAAAGAAAAAATGATGAAACGACAGCGTGTAGCCATGTAGCCATGTTAATCTCCTTAGCATCATTTCAGGATTCATGCTGAAAGTCAGGGCAATGGTAAGGCTGCAGGAGGGCTTTGACATAGGTGACCACAGCTCAGAAAGGAAGGGCCCTTCCGAGACTAGAAACTAGGCCTGAGCTAAAACATTTGCAATCTTGGATTCGCTTGGGGATGTTCATTCTTCTAACAAATACCAATTTAATTTCCTGATGTTTACTTCAGGAGGTTTACAAGAACTAATTTCCTGGTAAGTTATTTTTTTAAACAACTATTGTAGAAAATTCCTTTTCTCACTTGTGAACACCTCTGAAAAAGGAGTATTATTTATAAAAGTTGGTACCCGTTGAACTATTAGAGAGTTGCAGGAAAAGCCTTCTCCAACTATGCCTTACAGATGTATTCTTAAAATAATGACTTGACATATTTATATGTACATCTTTAGTTTAATATCTTACCTAATTGTCCAACAAACTAATTCAATGTTGTCTGCAATGCATTAAATGAACAAAAGATAAACTGGGTAATAGAGAATCCAGAGAGCCTAGTGGCCCATGAAATCACTGGATTTGCAAAGTGGTTCTCTCTTTAGCACTGTGCACTATCTGAGAACAAAATCTGTTGGCAAAGCACTTCAGTGGCAACCAATGGATTAGTATATAGAGACATTAGGAATGCCACATGGGGTCCAACCAATGTTCCATCCAGGCCAGCCTAGTGCAAAGGCAACATGAGAGGATTTTGGAGAATGAGGTTGTCTGATGTGATAACCAGTTTAAAATGTTGGAATTGTTTAACATATCTTCGAATTGTTTAACATATCTTCCCCAAATCATTTTGTGAACATGTAACTCTAATCTATCATTTTATACAAATCCCTTGGTCTTTTCCCTCAGCTCTCCCTCTTTGTGTTAGAATATCATAAATGTAATGCCCAGTACGTGAAGAGAAAATTAACATTCCCCTTTTTCTACTTGCAGACTTCCAAACATTTCAACATTTCCTGAAACCTTAAACTCTTACTGACTCTTTAAACTATTCCCCTTCCACTTTTCTCTGCAGCAAATAGCTCTCAATGTGTAGCCCTCAGGTGGGCAGCATCAGCTGGAAAAATGCTAGAAATACATATTCTCAGGCCTCACCCAAAACCTGCTGAATCAGAAGCTCTGAGGTGGTATCTAACAACCTGCCTGCATTTTAACAAGCCCTCCAGATGACTCTGAATCATGCTCAAGACTGAGAACTACTGCTTTATGCTCCATTTACCAACCCACCCTCTGGAAAAAATAATGACTAATTACATTTACTTTTTAGTTTGATGACTACTTCTTTTGGTATCTTTTAATTCACCTGATGTTTCCATTGGTAACAAAACCAACAAAAAAAGTTGCAAATTTAGTACACTGAAATACAAAATAAAAGAGAAGGAGAGAACATTGGTAGTGAAATCAACAACTATAAAGCAGTTTGGGGCAATTCAGTTGAGGGATAGGCATTATACCTCAAAAACCCAATGAGCATCACATTATAAAAGCATAGCTCCAAAGATGATAACATCAAGTGAAGACCCCTAAGTCACAAAAAGAGGATTAGCTCACATTTATTATTTCCAAATTTCCCTCACCAAAGCAGATTATTAAGGCATTTTGAGAAATTTCTACCAAAATAAAAATAAGTGTGTTTCACAAAGAGTGGAGCAAACTGAAATATATAAAATATTTGCTTGTTTGAATATCTGAAGATACTAGAAAGGTGTTCTTAATTTACTCTATTTGTCTTATATGAAATGTGAAACAATACTATTCATTAGCTTTTAAAGATGTTCCAACTGATGCGTGTTCCAAATGCTCTAGCCCTGTTGCATAGGACAAGACTGAAGAAGCTTGTGATTTTCAGCCAAATTTTATAAGGACACAATTTAATGTGTTTAATCATCATGGTGGCCACTCTTTATAAATGACTTTTTAAAACCTTAAATGCAAACTTCACAACCTTTGCCTCATAGTGAATTGTACCTCAGTACCAGTAGAAGTCTGATTTTCTGTTCGATGAGTGTTTGTTGAAGGAGAATATGTGTGCCTGTGTTCTGCTGGGCTTTGCTGATCTTAGGCTAGTTGTGTCACAGACTGGCACAATGGCAGAATGAATATCTCTGAGAATTTACATCCTGGCAGAGGCAAATTGTTCAATCAACTAAGGAGAAAAACACTGTTAGATTCAATCTGAAAAAAGTTAAAATTTTCTCATATTCTTTGTCATCGAATATCTGATATGTTTTTATCCGTTCAGTTACTCTTCTCTGGATTTCAAATAGAATTTTTAATAATAAATATGTACCAATTCTTTCATCAAGCTGTTTATGTTCTTTACATTTCTGTTCTTGATAATTATATGCTAGTCTTTGAATATGAAGATAATGCTTCTGACCCAAGATTCACAATGCAGGTGCCTCGACTTGTTGTATTTTATAAAAGAAATAAGTTTATATTGATCCGATGCATTCTCTTTCCCAGTCCTCATGTGACCAGTAGCACCAACTGTAAGACTGTGTGTCATCTGAGTGTGGCTTGCAACCAAGCACATGTGGGAATTCAGTGAAGGCCCCTGCCTTTGCCTCATTATCAACAGGAACCAGCCAAAGACAGTGGTCACTCTTTATCCATATAAACAGACACTGTAATTTATTTTCAAAAAATCCAAAGGACAGCATTTAAAACCATTGTTAATACCAGAAATCTGCTGCTGTGGAACTTGGATGATAACAGCAGATAAACCTGGGAGGTTTACAATGGTTAGATTGTCAGAAGGGATTAAATGCATGTTTTAATACTAAGAGAACAAGAAAAAAGAATGCCTTGGTGATGTGTAACTTTAAAATATAGCAGTACATGTTAGGAAAAACAAAAATCAATCCGTGAACTTTGAAACAAAGGGAGATGGTTCTGAGAGAACTAGAGGAACTGGGCTTGAGATCCTAGTTTAAAATTTACTCAATTTACTTTTGTATAGCTACTTTAAGTATGGAAAATTTAATTTTATTATGACAGATAGTAAGGCATAATACAGCATATAAAGTCCCTTAAATTAACGTGAGTATAGATCCTAGTTTTCTTGGCACTCCTATATCATGCTGATGGCTCCTGTGTGAATATTAACATTTCTCCCTTCATTTTACAAGTGTCTTGCAGTGTGTGTGTGTGCATGTGTGTGTGTGTGTGTGTGTGGCTTTTGTTTTTATTCTTGTTTGTTTCGCAAAAATGAAATGATAGCGAGCATGTGATCCTGAAATTTTTTTCACTGAATATGTATCTTAGAATCTTTATTTTTCTTATTATTCAAAATAATTCTTTTTTAACCTACTACTTACTTCTCATTAAATATAGTTAATCATCTATTAAAACCATTTGCATTGTTTTAAATTTTGTGCTACTGCAAGTAATTTCACCACATTCTTTTAACCTGTAACTGCGCATATATTTTAGTATTTCTGTAGGTTAAATTTTTGGAAATGGTATCAGACCAAAAATATTAACATTAAAATTATAATCAACATTCCTGAATCATTTTTGAATCTTCAGTTTAATCACTATCATAAAATTTCAACTTTCCTTAATAATACTTCTAATTTAAACTAAGGGCCATGAAGATTTCAATATGAGGGAGGACAAAATGTGAAATATTTTGTTTTGTAATTTATTTGTTGCAAAAACATCACTGCTGTTTGGAAATTGAGAAATTGTCCAAACAAGTTCACCATGGACAATCAATGTCTTGAACTGCCTGTCCACACTGAAGTTTCAGAGCCATGGGAGACTTGAGACATCTTCTAAGACAGTTAAAGGAAGTTTATTTGTCTTTTTATACAATGTTGAAAAGCTATATGTTAAATAAGGTAAGAACACCAAGTTTTCTTACATATAAAACTAGAATAACCTATGGAACAGAGCTGTTCCATGTAACTAAGAATTCATTAACCCTGAGCTTCTAGGACTTTTATGACGTCGGTGAAACAGCAGGCGATAGTCTCTCATATGCAACTAGGGCTGCTGATGAAAAAAATACAATATATCAGATTCACCAGCGATGTGGCTGCACTGTTGGGTGTGAGAAACACACCAGCTCTGACTCAGAGATGCCCTCCCTTGCTTGTCTTCCTGTTCTTCTGGTGCTGAAGCCTGTGTCCACCCATAGCTACCTGTGACAGAGAGCAATGGGCACAAACATCTTCCCTTTCTCCCTTTTTCCCTTTATTCATCCCTCTATCCTTCTTTCTCCCCCTCACAACCCCAACTCTTTCCATATCACCAACAAATGGCAAGTACTGGCCCTGAGGAAGATACAGATGACTAAGACGGAGCTTCTGCCGTTGACAAGCCCATGATCTAGTCTGGGAGACTGACAGATAATTGGAGGATCAGACAGCCTGATGCACACCATGATCATGTGCCTGACACCTTAGAATAAAGAAAATGCGGCAACTCATGTTGCTAGGAGGAATCAGGACAGCTTTGCAGAGCACCCGGCGTTTGTGATGTGTCTGGAAGTTCATTGTCTTTGAGTGTAGGAGACCACTTTTGGGGCACTTAGACTGGACCCAGGAACCCGGGACCCTGCATCAAAAATAGGTTGCTGAATGGAAGGCAGGTGACATTGTCACTGCCCTCAGTCACTGTCCTGGCTTGCCCAGAAAGCAAGAAATTAATTGCTATGGATGGTGTGTACTTGTACCTAAAGATGTCACTGCTAGCTGAAGGAAATAAGCTCCTGAAAATTGTTAGGGCTGTGAAACTATCCTTTATAATACTGTAATGGGAAATACATGGCCTAATGCATTTAGCAAAGCCTGTAGAACCATACAACACAGGGACTAAACCCTAATATAAACTCTGGATGTTAGTTAATAATAATGCATAAATATTGCTTCAACAGTTGTAACAAATGTACCACACCAACACAGAATGTTAACAATAGGAAAATTCCATAGGCTGGTGGTGGGAGAGTATACAGGAACCCCATATATTTTGCTCACATTTTCTGTAAACCTAAAACTGGTCTAAAAATCAAAATGTATTAATTTTTTAAAACACCCTGAAACAGTATGTCTACCTTCTTTTAGCTTCCTGCCTTTGTGAAAATAAAAACAGGATTTTGGTTTTCCTTCTTTAGGACAATTATATTTTTTAAAAAAAAAAACACTCCTCCATCACTTTTGATATATCTAATTATTTCTTTAATAACTGGATCAAACAATTTAATATTAATGAAGGTAGAGCCAACAGGATATCCTGGCAAATTGGAAGTAAGAGTAAGACAGAGAGAGAAACAGAAGCATAAACGATGCTGCTGAAGTTTTGGCTTGAGCAAGAAGAAGCAGGGCTGGTACTAGCATGAGCCAAGAGAAATGCTGAGAGGATAAAATTTAAGGAGGCCCTTGAAGAGCCATGCAAAAGCAAGGTCGGCACTTCCTTGATACTCTGAATGCCTTAAATGTTGTGTCCACGTGGCTGGCTTGCTTCACACTTTGTCTTAGTCCTGGTTGAAACAATGGTGTCACCATCCTCTGAGTTAGGGCAGGCTGAGCAGAATCACATTTGGTGAGATTGGATTGAATACAGAAGTCTGGTTCTGGACATGTTGGATTTGAGATGGATGTTGAATGTTCAAGTGGAGACATCAGGTAGTCAGCTGGATCTCTGAGTCTATGTCTCAGGAAAGAGGCTGAGTCTAAAGTTATATATTTAGAAGTTATCACAAGACTAGATGAATTCATGAAGAAAGGGAGTGTGAATGGATGGATGGATAGATAGATAGATAGATAGATAGAAAGATAAGGGAAGAGTTTCAAGGACTGAACCATGAAATACTTCTATTTGTCAGAAAGGAAAAGAGGAACCAGCAAGGAACCTCAAAAAAAGAGCAGACAGTAAGAGAAGGAACACTGGCAGTGTAGATTCCTGGAAGACAAGACAATGCTTCAAGGAGCAGAGAGTACTAAATCGTGTTTCATGCTGCTATAGTTGAGTTAGACAAAGCTTGAGACTAGAACTTCAGTGTTAGTAGCATTGAGGTCATTGACGATATTGACTAAAAACATTTTAAGTGGATAGATGACATCAAAAGACTGAACAAAGTTCACTGAACACAGAAGAAGAGAAGAGAGAAATCTGATTCTTCAAATACATACAACTCTTTCAAAGGCTTCTTCTAGAAAGAGGAAGGGAGATAGGAAAGAGAGACAGAGTGAGAGAGATGAGAGAAGAGCCAGAGGGGAAGAGAGGTCCAGAACTTAGTACTTTCCCAGTTTCTCCAACTTGCATGCCAACCCCTTATCTCTGGGTTTAGCAGTGGGTACTTTGAGATTCTAGTATTTCCCTCCTCAGAAGGTGAGATGCAAAAGAGGAGATAGGAAATGGGGATAACAACTACTTTGCTCTGATGGGTGGGAAAGATTCTATATGAGAGTTTTTACCAAGACATATGTGAAAGGAAGTGGCAACATGTGGCAATTCATCTAAGATTAGCAACATTTTTCTCTGTTTGAATTTGTTGATTTGGAAATTATTTGTCTGGCTCTGCAACTGAATCATCATTTGCTCTACCAGTATTTTTTTTTTTTTTTAATTTCACATGCTGATGCTAGTTAAGAAAGAATACATTTTAGTCTGTCAACTTTTGCTTACCAATGAGGATCTAAAAGTGTGTTCAAAGGTAATTTGAGCAGGCTCTTTCAAGATAGTGCATCTTTTAGTAGATCCGCAGAACAGTAAATATAACTTGATAATCATGCCAAACATTTCTTTGCATTGTAAAATTGAATTGGCAGCTTTGCATAATAAAGGGCTAAAATTATGAACCACACAAGATTTGCCTGAAACTTGATTGTTCAGGCTCAAAATTCTCTACTGAATACTCTTGTGCTTGCTTTTGTATTTATCCATTTTCATGTAACTGCTTACAGCACACATTTCTTTTTTTAATCTTTTTTCATAAAAATAAATTTTAATAAATATGCCAAAGCCACTCCAACAGCATCCATCATATCATATGTATTATATAAGTGCATACTTTACCATTATGATTGACAAGCCAGCATTTATGAACTTGGTTCTTTGTGGATGCATTAGGAGCAGTGTTTCTTCAAAGGATGTAATATTTCATAATGTCTTATTTTTTATTGCTTTCTGTGCTTTACAAACTTATAAAATGGGTTGCTTTTGGGGTGTGAAATGAATAATCATCAGAGGAAGAGTATTACAGACAAGAAAGTGGAGTGAGGATCATGAAGCATTTGCATTTCTTTCTCAAGGTAGTGGATAAATTTCAGCTCCATGGAAAATCTTAAGAAAGAATCTAGCAAGAATGAGATCATGAAATGTTAACTTTCCCCAAGTAGAAATTCCATAATAGAACTATAAAATTGCTGCTTACAAATTTTATCTGCCAACTTCTACTTGAAATTAGGGAATTGAAAGGGCCAGAAGGAACCCTGGAATTCATCTAATTTGAACTCATTGCGCATAGGGAAAGCTAGGCTGAGCCATTCTGCAAGACACGCTAATGTGACAAAGAAAATAGTAGAACCTAAGGTTCTGCATTACTGTTTCAGGTGTTCATCTGCTACAACAAATGTTCATCAAGCACCTCGTAGGTATAACAGATCATTTAAACCCACTCCAAAGGATACACAGTTGAGGGAAACACTCTTTGCCTTTGCAGAAATCGCTATCTAATATCAAAGGATATGCTAGAAATTTCAATAGCTAAAACACAAGATCTAATTTGTTAAGTGTCATGAGAATGCTATAAGAGTTTACAAAGGGAGAGATACAATGAAGTTTGGGCAAGCCAGCATATTTCTTGAAGGAATAGCACTTAATTTGTGATGCACAGGTAAAATCTCAGTAAAGAAAAATGAGGAAGAAGATGGTAAGCCTGGCAGAAGGAATATATTAGCAAGTCCAGGAAAATATGCTCTAATAAAAAAGAGCAAGTAGCCTAATGTGACTGGATTCCAATTTACCTTTACATTTTTCTATCATGTTATTCCATGACCATAAATTATGGCAATAGTCTAAACGAACTTGAAGACCAAATTGCCTTGTCTTATGTATTAATCCACTCAAGTCTCTAAGCAGAAAATAACCTGACCCCATTTTCTAAGATTTGAGAAAAAAAAAAAAGTTGTGTATCCTTCGCTAAAGTTTGTTATGAATTTTGGAAGGAAAGAGGAAAAGAGGACGAATGTGTCCTCACCGTGTGTATTAATCGTTTGCTCTGAAAACCGTACCCTGCCCTTTTCCTGCTCTGCTCTGAATATTAGCCTCATAATTAGGTTTAGCTAAGTGAAGGTAGAGGAGCAGGCATCCAAAGGGTGGAAGTGAAGGAGAAGTCAGACTATTTCTTCTCACTCTCTGCACTTGAGGTCACATCTCTTCTCTGGTTTTGGTTCCTGTTGTGCAATCTTTGCCACGAGTCCAGCCTGGCAGCCTCAGCATTTCCTCAGAAGTTCCTTCTCCATGATTCCAGGTCCTACTGAGGCCCCAACTCAGAGAATTCCATAGTGCCACAGCCTCCCTTTAAGTTCCATTTCTGGTATCATAGAGACATTCTACTGTTGCTAACCTCTGGGTGCTTCACATTTCCTCATTAACCCTTTCAACTATTCCAATATAGGATATTAAAGAATCATATTACTGAAATGTTAAAAAGCATAACTGCCTTAAGATACAATTAAACAAAGGGCCCTAAACAAAGTCACCATGGATCTGCTTCTTTCTCCCCATCCCTGGACTCTTCCATGCTCTTTTTGGATTGTCTTTGCTGTCAGGCCAGTTCTATCTATATAGTTGGAAAGATGACTGCTGTTTGGCCCAAGTCTCCATCCTTATGGCTTATAATCCAGGTGAAAAGAGATTATCTGTTTTCCAGAAATCGTGTATTAAATCTCAAAGTTGAATTTGATTGGTTTGCTAGAGGATAGGGTGGTGAAGTTCTCTGGTCCTGGTCATTGTTAGGGGTAACATGTTATTTTAGCCTTATTCAAGTTTTATAGAGTGAGGCATCATGTTTACTCAAAAGAGGGATACTGGGCAAACAACAACTATCTAATACAGAGAGATGCTGAAAATTCTCCATTTGATCCTCCATATCCACTCTTCGCCCTTTTCTAAGCTGATTTTGTGCAAAGAAAGCTCACCTCCTTGGCTACTGTTTTCTTTTGCCCTCTAACTTTATGTCAGGTGCAGCCAATGGAGCACACTGCCATGGGATTGGAAGGCAAGAGGAAAGAAACTTGGTGGGGTTTACTCCACCCCTACCTGGCCAGGCAGTGATTTTGCGGTGGCAGCGGCAGCATCCGTCACTGAAGCAGCTCTTGCTGGGCAGTCTCTCCCACATGCAGCTTCCCCAATGCTCTGATAAGAGTTACCAACTCCCCTGTCCCTACAGGCCTGGTGGTGGGAATCAATCGCTTTCACCGCCTCTAGTCCCTGGGTACCTCACTACTTCTAGTGGGTTCCTTAGCTTTGTCCGTGCCCTGAATGAACCCTTAATTAACCTCCCTTCAGTTATCCTTTTTTTAGCATGCCCAGTGACCTAGCGAGGACCTGGTACTTATGGGTTAAATGACTGTTTCCACTTTCTGCCTGACAAAGCCAAAGTTTGAACATTTTCAGAAACTTTCTGAAGACCACATAATGAGGAGGAGCTGGGGTTGGGACTGAAATTTTGGTTTATTTGCCTTCAAAGTCTGGATCCTAAAAGGATAATTTCTCCCTTTTTGACAGACATAAACCCAAGAGGATCCATGCCACTGTGATATGCCTTGTCTGTCTATATTTTACTGAGTATGATGGGCCAGGCAGTCAGGGCTCTTGGCTTCCTTAGTAAAATTGAATCTTAAGTTAAAAAGAAAAATTAAATAAGATGGAGAATCCCCTCGCTTGCATTCACAACTTCATGGCTGACTCCAGTTTGCTTTTTGATAACGTACGCACTCCATTTCTTAGAGTCTGTGAGTAAATGGGCCCTTCATAAGCCAATCCAAAGGGTAACTTAAAATTTTCATTCTGTTCCCTCTCCTTGTACTTTTCTTAAAGTGAATAGCTAGTTAATGACTGAGAGTGTAAAATTCCTCATCCAATTTTTTGACAAATTGTATAGTTTTATGTGGAGGCAAATAGGAGTCCAGAGGGTAATCGGTCTCAATGAACTTTACTCCTCTGGGAAAGGTTAGCAATGGGGATAGGACTCAACAGAGATACCCTCATTAGTCACCAGCTCTGATCGTAAACAGTGGGATAACCAGTTTTAATTTTTTACCATAGAGCTTTCTCTGACACCAGATTCATGTAAGTATAATTCAGAAATGTAAACGGATAACGGTTTATTATCCAAGGCTCCCAGGGACCAAAAAACAAGATGTAAAAATAAAGGCTTAAAAGTAGCCAAGTGACTCTGACCTGGAGTGCTGAAGTTCATTCCCTTTGTACATCACTTCCATATCTCCATTCCCAAATGATATTCCAAAATACACCAAGGAATTAGGAAGTCTAAGTAGTTAAATGGAAAATAATAAGAGGGGTAAAGCACAATTAATGCTATAGACAGGAAAGGCAAATACACTGATTTAGCTGAGATTTGACACAACGTGGCAAAGCAAGAAGGGACATTGGAAAAGCCAGACCTTGCTAAGAGAGAAAGTAGATTTCTGTTCTGAAGAAGCTATATATGTGCAGTCATAAAAGGCCCAGTCCACAAGAGAAATGAGCAGTGCAGTTTATGGGAAGAACCTAATGCAAGAAAGCATTTAGATGCAGCTAAAGCACTGTTCCTGAGGGGTCAAGGAAGAGAGATCTCTTATTTAATGACAAGGTAACAAAAACAGAAATCATACTTTTAAAATGATTTTTAAAATATTACTTGTAATGCATACTAATGTCCCAGAGTTTTATAGGCTTTTCTCCAGAAGTACCGATTCACAAAGGGTTATTATTATTATTTTTTATTATACTTTAAGTTCTGCGAAACATGTACAGAACTTGCCGGTTTGTTACATAGGTACACACATACACATGCCATCATGGTTTGCTGCACCCATCAATCCACCATCTACATTAGGCATTTCTCCTAATGTTCTCCCTCCCCTAGCCCTGAGCCCCCCAGCAGACCCCGGTGTGTGATGTTCCCCTCCCTGTGTCCATGTGCTCTCATGTTCAACACCCACTTATGAGTGAGAATATGCGGTATTTGGTTTTCTGTTTCTGTGATAGTTTGCTGAGAAGGATGGTGTCCAGTTTCATCCATGGTTATTTGAGAAAAGTTTAGAGTAAAATGAAGGAGAGATAAAGGCCCTCTGCGGTCAGAGTTTGTGCTTTGAGAGGGTTCCCTTTCTCCATGGTGCTAGGCAGTCACAGTGACGCACAGACAAAATAGCCATGATCTCCTTTTGTTCTTCAACAAAGTTCCAGTTACTCCCAGCATCTTCACAAGAGGGAATGGACTTCTGCTGAGTGCAACATGCTTCATGGTTTGTGTTTATTTGCTTTTTTTGCTGCAAGGTTGCAGCCTCCTTTGTAGTCCACAAACACTTTGAGAACAGGGATGGTATTTACTCATCATTGTTCTCATTCCTTAGCTCAAGGCCTGGACACATAGCAGGTATTTAATAAAGTGAGTTCTGTTAACCTAATCTTTAAATGTTGACTTCTTTTTTCCAAGAGAAAGTCTTATTTAGGTCACACACACGCACACACACCACATGCATTCACACTCCAGAAAACTAAATCCGACACCACAAATACGCACACACAAAGAACAATTGATGTAACAATAACAATGGTAAATTGAAGGCAAAAAAAAGTTTATTTTTATACTGAAATTAATAAATAAGTGATAAAGAAAGAAAAGCACAGAAGATTGACATATGCAGAAGCTACAGGAAAACAGACCCACAAAGCATTATTTCATGTCTCCACGTATTGACTTTTTTTTTCTAACATGGAGAATGAGGTAGGATTTATATTGACCCCACTTTCCGATGGCTGCTGATGGCTACTTTTCTTTTCTGAGACTCTCACATATTGACCATAGATGTTGTTGTCACTAAGCCACAGGTAACATTAATCAAACAGGAATTGGTGAAAAGAGGAAAAAGGTATAGTGGGTTGAATAATTGTCCCCTAAATTTATGTGCATCTGTGTCTTAGTTCATTTGAGCTGCTATAACAAAAGTGCCATAGACTAGCTAATTTATAAACAAAAAAAAGCTTATCGCTTATAATTCTGGAGGCTGAGAGCTGCAAGATCAACATGACTTCCTATTCAGTGTTTGGCGGGGTTTACTCACTGTTTCATAGATGGTGCTTTCTTGCTGTGTCCTTACATGCAGAAAGGTTGACCGAGGTCCCTGAAGGCTCTTTTACAAGGCATTAGTCCCAATCATGAGGAATCTGTCCTCAGGACTTCCAACCTTCCAAAAAAGCTGCATCTCTTAATACTTTCATATTGGGGATTAAGTTTGAACATATGGGCCAAGTATGTTGGCTCACGCCTGTAATCCCAGCACTTTGGGAGGCTGAGGCTGGCAGATCACCTGAGGTCAGGAGTTTGAGACCAGCCTGGACAACATAGCAAAACCCCATCTCTACTAAAAATACAAGATTTAGCTGGGCATGGTGGCATGCACCTGTAATCCCAGCTACTAGGTAGGCTGAGGCAGGAGAACCAATTGAACCCGAGAGACAGAGGTTGCAGTGAGCCAAGATCATGCCACCACACTCTAGCCTGAGTAACAAAGCAGGACTCTGTCTCAAAAAAAAAAAAAAAAAAAAGAAGTTTGAACTTATGAATTTTGGGGTACACAAACATTCAGACCATTGCAACCTGGAACATCAGAATGTGACCTTATTTGAAAATAGAATCTTTATACATTTGGGATATAAAAAGGATTCTGGTTTAAAATTGCCCTGGATTTTCAGTGCATACAAAAATCTAATGACTGCTGTCTGTATGAGAAGAGGGAAAAATACAGAGACACAGGGAATAAGGCCATTTGTAAACTCAAGCAGAGATTGGAGTTATGCTGTCACAGACCCAGAAATGCAAGGACCCACCAGAAACTGAAAGAGGCAAGGAAGGCTTGCGGCCTTCCGAGGGAGGGTGTCCCTGCTAACACCTTGATTTTGGACTTCTGACCTTCACAACAGTGAGAGAATACATTCTTGTTGTTTAAGACACCCAGTTTGTGGTACTTTGTTATGGTAGGCTCAGGAAATTAATACAGGAAGTTTTTTTGTTTAGCATATTAGAGGATATTTGACTTGAGTAGGAACTCAGATTCCACAGACAGCTAGTTGGATGAGATCTATGTATTAATACCACATTGAATATAAACTCTGTAAGTGGGACGTCATTGTTTCTGGGGAGAACAAATACCACATTCCAATCATATTTATGGTCGTTGAGTTAGGACCCTCTTAGTCTATGAGACTCCTGTCAAAACTACCTCATCAGCAACTGTCTGCCTGAGAGCAAGAATGACCTTTCGCCTCTTTTATGTACAGATTTTATGCAGTTAATTAAATGTTAATTTAAAATTTAAAAATCACACTAAAATTATTTCTAAAAATATATTTATTAGCCACTTTTTTTTTAGGTCTTCAATAGAATAATGAAATCCATGAAAAATTATCAGTTCTTCAGGATTTCATCTTGATATCTTATTTTTTTGTCAAACTATAGGCTAAGGGAGAAACATTCTGCGGTTTCCCTTAGAAGACCTGCTTTGGATCCGCCTTTCCACAGAGGCATTTTTGAGGATTTCTGCTTCTAGATTTCTCCCTGGGAAAACCAGGGATAAACCCATCAGTCACATTAATTGCAGCCCAGGGAATGTTTAGCTGGCATACATGACTAGACCAGTGGCAGAAGGCATACAGGACTTAGGATTTTATACTTCTTTACATTTGACCTTTACATTTCTTGTTACAGACATGGTTTATTAATGTCATCATTTTACACAGGAAACAAAATGAAAATCAGGATAGTTAAGTAAATTGCTCAAGATTACACAGCTAGTAAATGGCGACTGAAGTCCTGAGCCCAGAATAGCCCCCGTAGGGCTGCAGGCCATGTTGCTTTTTTCAAAATGTGCTTAAGCCTATTCGCTTGATCACTCTCCTTCTTGAGCTCTAGAAGGGCAAACACCATCTGTCTGTTGAAAACAAAATGAGAGTGCCTATTTTTTGCCAGACACTGTGAGAGTAAACAGTGGTTTATAATCCAAGCTCAAACAGTGTATTGGGTGACTAAAATTTAATAATCCTTTTTTTTTTTGAGACAGAGTTTTGCTCTTGTTGCCCAGGCTGGAGTGCAAGGGTGCCATCGCAGCTCACTGCAATCTCCTCCTCCCAGGTTCAAGCAATTCTCCTGCCTCAGCCTCCCAAGTAGCTGGGATTATCGGCATGAGCCACCACGCCTGGTTAATGAGTAAAGACAGGGTTTCTCCATATTGGCCAGGCTGGTCTCGAACTCCCGACCTCAGGTGATCTACCTGTTTTGGCCTCTCAAAGTGCTGGGATTATAGGCATAAATTTAATAATTCTTTTACTTCATTTAGATGGTCTGGTTGGATGAATGACAGTAATTTGCCTAGGGTTTTCACTCTTTTGAGGAACAGGCTGGCCCTAGGAGATGGGATGCCGTGAGAAGGAAGAACAGGCAGCATAGTTTTTATAAATATTATCAAGGTCTTATGGACATACCTTTGCAATAGCTTCCCTGGAAGTGATTTAAGTGTTCTGTGTTTCCACATGCCCTTGTTTTAGTAATTTTCCCATAGGAAAACAAACCCATGACTCAATAAAATTCGACAACGTAAATCACCTAAAATTTCACAACAAAACTCCCCCCCAAATGGTGGTGGGAAGCCACAATCAGAAATAAATTTTGGCTTACTATTTTTCAACTAATTTTTAAAACAGTGGTAAAGTACACATAACATAAAATTTACCATCTTAGCCATTTTTAAGTGTGCTGTTCAATAGTATTAAATGTATTTACATTGTTGTGTAATCAATGTCCAGAACTTTTCCATCTATCACAATGGAAACTCAATCTCCATTAAACAACTCTTCATTTTCCCCTCTCTTCAGTTCCTGACAACCATAATTCTACTTTCCATTTCAATAAATTGTATTACTTTAGACACTTTATATAAGTGGACTCATAGTATTTGTCTGTGACTTGCTTATTTCACTTAGTATGTCTGCAAGATGTATCCATGTTGTAGTCTTGTGTCAGAGTTTCATTCTTATTTAAGGCTGAATAATATTCCATTGTATACATATAAAAATTTTCTTTTTCATTCATCCACAGATGAACACTTGGGTAGTTTCTAACCTTGACTATTGTCAGTAATGCTGCTACAAACACAGGTGTACACTCTGCCTACTACTTTTAATCATAATTTAAGCCCTTCCATTTTGAGAAAATTTCAAATTAACAGAATATACAGAATATATTTTATTTAGATATTTAATCATCATTTTTATTCTCTGATGTAATGAGAACAACACAAAGAAATTATTTTTTCTTTGAAGTACCCAAAGTGCCATTGCATCACCTATTTTGACATAAAAATACTTTCTGGGTTGAGCACAGTGGCTCATACTTATACTCTCAATACTTGGGGAGGCTGAGGTGGGAAGATCACTTGAGGCCAAGAATTCAAGACTAATCTGGGAAAGATAGTGAGACCCTGTCTCTACAAAAGCTTCAAAAAATTAACCAGGCATGGTGGTGCATGCCTGTGGACCCAGCTACTCAGGAGATAGAGGTGCAAGCATAGTTTGAAGCCAGGAGTTCAAGGCTGCAGTGAGTTATAATCATGCCACTGCACTTCAGCCTGGGCAACAGAGTGAGACCCTGTCTCAAGAAGAAGAAAAAAGAAAGAAGGAAGGAAAGAAGGAAGGAAGGAAGAAAGGAGGGAGGGAGGGAGGAAAGGAGGAGGGAGGGAGGAGGGAAGGAGGGAAGGGGGGGAGGGTCCTCTCTTGCAATGGATTTCTCTTGCAATGGATCTCTCTTACATCTCTTCAATAAGAGCACTAATCTCATTCACTGATTCACAAATCACTAATCACTTATGAAAGGTCACATCTCCTAATACCATCATATTGGGAATTAAAATTTCAACATAGTAATTTTGGGGGAATATTAGTCTATTATTTGATGGTTTGATGACCTAATTCTCATGGTGGTTTTAACCCATGCTCCTTTTTCATTTGTTTTTGTTTTTGTTTTTTTGAGATGGAGTTTCCCTCTTGTTACCCAGACTGGAGTGCAATGGCACGATCTCGGCTCACCGCAACCTCCGCCTCCTGAGTTCACGCATTCTCCTACCTCAGCCTCCTGAGTGCCTGGGATCACAGGTGCGCGCCACCATGCCCAGATAATTTTTGTATTTCTAGTAGAGACGGGGTTTCACCTTGTTGACCAGGATGGTCTCGATCTCTTGACCTTGTGATCCACCCGCCTCGGACTCCCAAAGTGCTGGGATTATAGGCGTGAGCTACATGCCCAGCTGTTTTTTTTTTTTTTTTTTTTTGAGACAAGGTTTCACTCTTGTTGCCCAGGCTGGAGTGGAGTGGTACAATCTTGGCTCACTGCAACCTCCGCCTCCCGGGTTCAAATAATTCTTCTGCCTCAGCCTCTGAATAGGTGGGATTACAGGAACCTGCCACCACTCCCAGCTAATTTTTGTATTTTTAGTAGAGATGGGGTTTCACCATTTTGGCCAGGCTGGTCTCAAACTCCTGACTTTGTGATTCACCTGCCTTGGCCTCCCAAAGTGCCAGGATTACAGGTGTGAGCCACTGTGCCTGGCCCATGCTCCTTTTTAATAAACATAAAAGTTTGCAAAATTATGTATTTTTTCTGATAGAGAGCTTCCTCCCCCATACTTTATCCTCTTTAAAATCACTGATATGCTTAGAAGACAGTTTATTTTCTAGACATTTCTGCAAACCAGTTGAGCTTTTATTTTTCTTTGGCCAAATGTATTTATTTTGAAATATATGCATTCCGCTTTGATCCTCCTAATTCTGATCCTCCTTCCATTACCCCTCAAAAACCTTTTAAGGATCATGTCAATTTAATTAGGAAGTTCTTTGGCCACATTCAAAATATGATTTTTCCTTATAAATACTGGACTAATAGCTCCAATTAGTGCAGACCACATATGAAAAATGTTACAAACATGTGTGAACTCTGTAAGCCTCCCAGCCCAACTTTTATTTCTTCATTTTCATCTCTCCCAATTCAGCCTTGTGTTGGAAGCTTCTTCAGACTAAGCCAAGTAAACCTTAGGTCTCATGTTCATGTGGGGACCTAAATATTGATATGGTGTTTGTGTACTTTAAAATATTCACACATATGTTAACCTTGTGGTGATTCTCTGAGGCTTGACAGATGCTGTTTTCCTTGTTTCATAGAAGAGAAAACTTGAATTATGGAGAGGTAAAGTGATGGCCCTGAAGGCTTCCTCAGCTAGCAAGTTCAGGATAGGCTGAACTGGCCCTGGTTCCCTGGCTTCCAGTCTGGTAGTCTTCCTGCTATTCCGTGTTGTGTTCTCTTTGAAAAATAGTAAGTCTTTGATATTTCTCAGCTTGGTCAAATCTGTTTAAAGATCACTTAGCCCACTTTTGTCTGAGTCCATATGAACCAAGTGATCCTTTAATCTGGCTTACTGAGTAAATGCACCCTTCCTGAAATAAGCGAGTGCCCTAAGGAGTTAGGTACCAAGCTGAGCTGCAGGCCTGGGTTATTTATTGACAATGTGACATCACCAACACTCCCTTCTAAGGGTTCCTCTGTCTTTCAGAGAAGTTGGGAGCTATATTTACAGAATGCCCTTCCCCATATGCTTACAGGTTGGTTTACCAAGAAGTTCCGTGCTGAAGATTTAGAAGGCTGAAAGGAACGGCAGGCTATCATTTGCCCAGAGGCTATTATAGGCAAAAATGTGGACAGCCATGAGATTCTAAGAGGCTCCACTGGAAAACCACTCCCTTCATCACTGCAAACTGTGATAGTTGAAGAGAGATGTCTAGAAGTTCAAGGATAATGGACAATGAACAGGGAACCGTTCCGCTGGGAGCTGAGGCTGAGGTTGTCCACTGCGGCTTCGTTGGCCTCAGCTTCCTCCAGTCTTCCAACGGTTGTGTAGGCTTCTTGACATCTGCATTAAATCTTTTTAATTTGGATTATCTAGAGCAAAAAATTTTTCTTGACTAAACCCTGGCTGATATAATCATTCCCATGCGAAGTGTTAACATTTTGATTATAACTTTTATTCCAATTGCTAAAGTATAATTTCAAAGTATATAATTAGGATACCGAAGCAAATATAATATGAATACATGTCAAAGATTTTGTTCAACTCATTAATAGGTGGGGGAAACAATTAGATATTTAGACCAGTTCAAAGAATATTTGAGGAGCTAGGCATTTATAGACTATTTAATTTTTAAACGTTAGGATAAGATACTTGGGTTATATATAAAACTTGTTAAAATCTTATAGAGTGATACATAATAACCTTTGGGGTTATATTTTTCACCAAATTATATACCTTTCCACAGGACAAATTCAACATGTTAAAGTAAAACTTCTGGGACCTTTAATAGATATTTTTTAAGTTAGCATCACCATCATACTAATACGCTATACACTCGATAGGTTATAGACACTACAGTAACATGTTCTCAAACATGTAATTGTCCTTTCAACAATTCTGTGAGGTAGATTTTGTCACCTCCATTTTAGAGATTTGGAAACTGAGCCCAGTGAACCTACCTGACCTCCTCAAGGTCATGGACTGAGTTAGAGCTAGGATTTAAATCCAGATTTGTCTCACACTGAGACCTGTGATTTTTCCTAGTTCACTATCATCCATTTAATTCAGATACTCCTGACCCTCTCTGCATTAATTAATAAAATCAGCTTGGAGTATAACAAAGTTGAAAACTAAGCCAAGGAACATAGCCAAATACAAAATGTTATTTAAAAAGATTAACTATATTGAAAAGTAAAAATGGTATAAACTAAGCCATGTAAACCTTAGGGGGATGAGGGTTTTAGATAATTCAAAAGATAAATATATTTGGAAAAATTTTATCAACTGGGATTAACAATTCAAAATTGCCAATAATTTCACCAGATTATTTTTTCATGGTCTGTGATGTGATGAGTATAGAGCTTAGGAGCAGCATAAATGCAGGCTCATGCCCTTGAGCAGGCCCCACCAAGCAGAGTCTCTCAAACTTGAATACAGCATGGAACTTACTTAGCAGAGGGAGTGAGGGAGAGAGATGTCTTAGACTCTGAGTCCATGCCCTCTCATCTCAAAGTCTAAAGAGCACAGCTTGAGAGATTCGTGGTTAAAATAGGCCTGATCATTTCAGGTGCTAGAATAAGATAAATTGTGTCTTTCAATTAACATTTTTCTATTTGCAAAATTCTTACCTCATCCTCAGCCAGTGTAAAATCAAAGTCGTATTGTAGGTGAAAGAAAATAAATGAAAACATGAACAAAAAAGATAAATGAATTAGTATAGGTAGTGGTTAAGAGCATAGACTCTGCAGTCAGAATGTCTGTGTTCAAATCCTGACTCTACCGTGTCCTGTGAAACTTTGGGTTGGTGACTCAGTCTCTCTGTGCCTCAGCGTTGTAAAGACAGCAGGTTTACCTTGCCCACTGCTTAGACAGAGCCAATTAATCAAGACAGGGGGATTGCAACAGAGAAAAAGTAAATTCACACAAAGCCAGCTATGCAGGAGACTGGAGTCTTATTATGACTCAAATCCATCTCCCAGAGCATTTAGAGTTTTCAAGGATAATTTGGTGGGTAGAGGAAGGCCAGGGAGTCCAGAGGGCTGATTTTTCGGTCAGGGAATCATAGGGAATTGAAGCTGTCCTCTTTCACTGAGTCAGTTCCTGGGTGGGGGCCACAAGATCAGATGAGCCAGTTTATCGATCTGACTGTTTCAATAAACTGGGTGCCAGCTGATCCATCAAGTGCAGGGTCTGCAAAATATCTCAAGCACTGATCCTAGTAGCAGTTTAGGGAGGGTCAGAATCTTGTAGTCTCCAGCCTCATGACTCCTAAACTCTAATTTCTAATCTTGTGACTTATCTGTTAGTCTTACAAAGGCAGTCTAGTCCCCAGGCAAGAGGGAGGGTTGTTCTGGGAAAGGGGTGTTAACATCTTCATTTTACACTATAAAGTAAGTTCCTCCTAAAGTTAATTCACCCTACACCCAAGAATGAACAAGGACAGCTTGGAGGTTACAAACAAGATGAAGTTGGTTAGATCAAGTATCTTTCTCAGTTATAATCTTGCAATAGCTGTTTCAGTGTCTTCATCTATAAAACAGGTATAATAAGATGGATGAAGCTAGAAACTATCATTCTCAGCAAACTGACACAAGAACAGAAAACCAAACACTGCATGTTCTCACTTACAAGTGGGTGTTGAACAATGAGAACACATGGACACACGGAGGGGAACATCACACACTGGGGCCTGCCAAGGGATGGGGGCACTAAGGGAGGGATAGCAGTGGGTAGGGGCTAGGGAAGGGATAGCATTAGGAGAAATACCTAATGTAGATGATGGGTTGATGGGTGCCGCAAACCACCATGGCATGTATATACCTGTGTAACAACCTGAACATTCTGCCCATGTACCCCAGAACTTAAAGTATAGTAATAATAGTGATAACAAAGAATTCTACTTCATAGATTTCTATAAGAATGAAATAAGAGTCATAAAATGTTTGAAAAATTAGCTGGCTTAAATACTCATTTTTAAAGTATCTGTTAATGAAGTGTTAGTTAGCTTTTTTCTTTCTTTCTCTCTTTTTGTTTTTGGTAATAATCTTGGGTGTTGACCCTAAGTAATCTTTTGCACTAAGGTAAAGTTTGCATATAAAAATTGAGCCTGTATATTTTGAGAAAAGGGATATCACACACTTGATTAGCTCTGTGCAGTCTTTGTATTAGAAATGTAAACACAAGCTGTTGTAAGTGATAAAGCCTGACATCTCAGTAGCTTAACAAAAAAGACGTTTATTTTACACCATGTAAAATTCAATCTGCCACGAGGATTGGGGCGAGAGTGGGATCTATGGTTGTATTAGTCTGCTCAGGCTGCCATAACAAAATACCATAGACTGTTTGGCTTAAATAACAAAACATTTTAAAATCATAGTCCTGGAGGCTAGAAATCCAAGATTAAGATGCTGTCAGGGTTGGTGTCTAGTGAGGGCTCCTTTCCTCACTCACAGATGGCCTCCTTCTCATTATGTCCTCACATCTTTCCTCTGTGCTGTCAATGATGGGCAGGGGGAGAGAGAGCGTGCTCTGATCGCTCTTCTACTTATAAGAAGAAGAGGAGAGAAGGGTCTACACAGTCTTTCAGAGATCCAGGCTGAAAGAGGATCTACCATCTTCAGCATGGAGCTTCTGGGATCTCTCTAAGTGTCAATATGCAGCAGGAAGTGAAGAGAAAGAATTATACACAGGAGGGGAAGTGGCCGAGGTCAGTAATCACTTCTTCCAACGTCCCACTCGCTGAATGCAGTTGCATGCCACCTACCTGCAAGGGAGATTGGGAAACACTGTCTCTAGTATGGAAGTAAGTAAGTTTCATGAATAACTAGCTATTGAATAGTCCTACTGAATCGGTCCCACAGTCCTTGGACCTCCTAGACACAAGGGGGAAAGAAGTGTACCTTTTCTTAGCTCTTTCATAGTGTTCTCTAGTTCATGATACTTTCATGTTTGCCTGTGGGGTTATGTGACTCAGGAAGTTCATAGGCAACGTGTTCTTATAAAGAAGAAGGAGTGTAGGGCTGCCTACAGCTTATGCTTTAGCTCTAGGGGATGAGGGAAAAGTCAATGTGTATTAGTTTGAGGATGGATGTACACTGACTAGTGAAGGGCTTTTTCCACCCTGAATGCAGGAGAGCTCTTGAGGCTCTCCCATTGCATATTCAGAGTCACCAGATTTGTGCATGATATCTCAGCATATGCAAGAAAAGAGTTCCTGTGATTGCTTCCTATTTTCTGTCATGGTAAGAATGAAGAGCAAGAGAGCTAGGATAAGGCCCTAGAAAAAGGCAATGACAAAGCAGATATGTGCCTTTCACCCCTGCCACTATCTTTCCAGAAAACCCCATGTTAACCGTGAGCACACTGCAAAGTCGTGGTTTGGACAGGTTTCTCTCTCCAGCAAGAAAGCCCCATGCCACTCTGCCAGTTCACTGGGGCCCTAGCAGGCACCATTCTCAGCATGAGCTATTGGTTGGGTCAGTATGTAGGGGACCTGCCAGCACCCCTGAAGTCACGTGATAATTATGGGCTCCTGGCCAGGAAGCAGCTCGTCTAGCTTGGGGACAGGGCAGGCAGGATGTGTCATTAATTCCTTTGTGAGAAATTCCTAAGAACCTAATCTCCATCTGTAGTTAATTCTCCCAGGAGAATTAAGGATTTTTTTTTTTTTTTTTGCTCTTTTCTCTAAAGGGAATAAATGAACGCCCAATTATTTTTCCAGCAATCTGAGTTTAAGAGTCTACAAATTATAATTTTTTGTTTCCTGGAAACAGTAAAATTCCACTGCCATTTGTTTTCTTCTATTACAGTCCCCTTACTGTACTTTCAAAGTAGGCTTTTCTCATAGCCCTGAAAAGCCTTTGTCTTTAGGTTGTCAGTAAAGACAAGTTGGCCTTTTTGACTCAGTTGGTTGAGATATGAGTGCACTGAAATGTGTCCAACAGGCCATTGCCAAAGTTTTGGTTTTTCAATTTATGTTTGAGACGAAAGAGTCCAAGGAGAATTCCACTTGTGTAGGCTGCATAAGAGCCAACAAACAAAGCTGAACTGGATAAAAGTATAAAGAAAATAAGAGAAGCAAATGTGTGATGGAGGCCACAGATACCGCCGTCGAGAGTGAGATGGTGACAAGGTGAAAAGGGGCTGCAAATTTATTAACCGGCTCAGTCCTCGCTGAGAGCTCTGCATCATATCTCCTCTACACAGGTGCAGATTTTGCTTTTAGTTTTACAAAGATTAGAGCAAGAAAGAAGCCGCTTTTGAAACATGAAAAAAAATCAGTTTCAGTGCACCGTCTTGTATAATATTATACCATATTGTACTCTGCCGTGGTTTAGGTATTACCATATTCTCTCATTGTGTCATGTATATATTAAGAGCTAAATAAATTTGTTTCATTAAATAGTTCAGCTCTGCTCTCACCTCTCCTAATTAAACCAACACCACATGCCACTTGCTACCTCCTGAACAATCATTATTTTTTGTGTATCCTCATTTCTCCAACAAACAGCTCCAAAGATGTAACATTCAGCTCTAACATTAACCCTGTTACTTCTAGAGGCTCTGCACCCATCCCCCTGCTATGCCACACTGACATTTAGACCTACAAGAAGACAACTCTTTTTCCTTTATGTCTCCTTACAGGTCCCAATGACTCCCTAAAGACAAAAGGCACATTGCATACCCAACATCAATTACATTTATCTTCGTTCATACACAAAGCATCATATGTTTCCACGTTCAAGAAACAAAGAAACTCATGAGTCATCATGGGAAGACCATGACTTTTGGATTCAGACTGATTTATATTCAAATGTGGAACTGATTCCACATTACATGTCTAGCTGTAAAATTGAAAGTAAAATATATGACCTTTATGGATCAGGTTTTTTTTTTTTTTTCATAGAAATAACAGCAATACTTACCTTGCAGGTTTGTTCTGGGAATTCAGTGAGATGACACACGTGCAGTGTGGTTGCGTATGTACTCATGTTAGAGTCAAATGCAGGAAAAACAAGGCCTTTTAGTGTTCTATACGTAGACTAGTCTTTGCAAACTTGCACCCCCAATGATAGTGGAGGCAACTGTGTGATCTTGGTCTGATCTAGTAATTGACATGTCATTCAGTTAACACAATCTCTTTCAGATGCTTTTCAGACTTTCAGATTCTTTCTTCTACCCCTGAACTTCCCTGGAATGACATCAAGGTGTATGAGGGGTTTACTCTGTCCTTGTGATACTGGGGAGAAAAACATTCAGATCATGCGGAGTCCTCAGATGCCCTCTATGTCCAGTTGTGGACAGGCTGATCCACCTCTCCTTGTCTGAGGATTGCTGAGCTACGGCTAGCTCTGCCTATCCTGTTGGAAAGAAGCTTTGGCTTCCTGGAGTCCAAGGTTTCAGGCATTTGTGTGTATTCAAGTCCACCATCACTTTATCCTATCCACTCTGACCCCAAGCCTCTGACAGGTTGCCCACTCCTTTCTAAACACTTCCACATTCCTTCTGGAGCATTTCATATCCCTTCTGGAGCATTTGGGAAATCTTAGATCTCTGTCATAACAAGTGCAGACAATGGAGAGCCAGGGCTTCATTGTGGACTCATCACCTGAACTCATTCTGCATCTTCCCCCAGAATTGCTCCAGAACCGCAGTAGATCTGATTTCCAGCTGAAGGCATGAGTTGTTCTGGGGGCCTGCAGCCTCTGCCTTGGAAAATAATCTACTCCTTTTCCATTTGTGTACTGCCCCATACTTAACTTCCATGTTCCTGAAAGACTTTGCTTTTGAGGTTTGATTCTTACGTGGGACAGTGGGAATAAGAAACTTTTCACTCTACTTTCTTTTCTTTTTTCTGCCTCCATTATCTGTCAGGATGGGAAAGGGTAAGCTTTTCTTTTACTTTTCCTTCCTGCGTGAATGCAACTGTCCTATATCATTTGCTCCTCATTCCTTTAATATTTTAGTATCAAAGTTCAGCCCAAATGATGAAATTGGCTGTATCTTAGTTTATTCAGGCTACTACAACAAAATAGCATAGACTGGGTAGCTTATAAAAAAACAGAAATTTATTTCTCAGAGTTCTCACATCTGTGAAGTCCAAGATCAAGGAACCAGCAAATTCCATGTCTGCTGAAGGCCTGTTTCCTGGTTCACAGATGATGCCTTCTCACTGTGTTCTCATATGGCAAAAGAGGTGAGGGCTTTCTCCTGAGTGTCTTATAAGGGCCCTAATCCCATTCATGAGGATCTGCCCCCATGACCTAGTCACCTCCCTAAGTCTTCACCTTCTGATACCATCACCTTAGGATTTAAAATTTCAACATACAAATTCTGAGGAGGCAGAAACATTCAGACCCTAGCAGGATGCAAGGAACAAAATCAGTCCAACCATAAAAAAACGTAGTGAGAAAATACCTTTAAAACTTTATCCCTGTTAAAGATGGAAAACACTTAGTGCAGAGCCTGGAATCTCCTATGAACTTGGATAGGTGAATAACACTGTACTACACAGTGATTCCTGTGAAAGATCCACGTGTTACACTTAGAACTGACATATTCAAAACATTTTACAAGACAGGCATTGGACTCATTCTGTCTATTCCACAGTCTATAGGCTGAACTCTGCTAAACCTGTCTGATTGAATAAAGACATCTGTGAAAGTATTTATGATGGTCACACAACAAAGCTCTTTAAGTAACCAACCCCAGTGTTGGCCAGCAACGAGTCTTAGGGAAGTTCTTCACATTGACCTGGATGCCAAATACCTAATGAAAAATAGCAAGTGTCAAACTCAGAGTGTGTGCATCTCTCTTCCTATTTATTTGTGAATGGTTTTTAGTGATTAGGAAAAGAATAAAAACTATAAATGCCACTTGTCAACCATCACAATTTGCCTTTTCAACTTTTGGCTGATCAAGGCATGAAAAGGTTATAATTTCACTACTCTTTATATAAATATAACTGCATATTTTCACAGCTTTGCTTTAAGACTTAAGCTCCTCCAGCTGATCGTAAATTGCCAGGAAATGTCTGCCCAGTCTATCACAGTGCCTTAATTAAGCAAAGGCATAGAAATTATATGGGGCCTCAGTCCATGGGACTCACCAGGTGTAATGAATTCCGAAGAAGTGGTAGTTACAGATTTCCAGTGGTGTGCTAATAATAAATACTAGTTGAAGGAAAACAGAAATAAAAAAGTTTTTTTTTCTCCTTTCTACCAATTTCTTCCTTTTAAAAAAGATAGCAACAATTAGATCTTTAAGCCTCAATTTTGATGTCATTTCTTTCCAAAGAATTTCTTGGTTTCTCCTTTCCACACTCCATCATAGGCTGTGCTAAGGGCCCCTCCTCTGCATTCCTATTGGTAAACAATGTTAATATTGCAATATTTACACCTGCCATAATTGTCTTGTTTTATGTTTGTCTCCCCCAATAAGTCTGTGGCCTTGTTTTGCAGATGTTTTATTCATCAAAATATCACTGGAATCATAGAAACTAAAAAAAACTGGTCAAATAAAACATACAAAAATTACCTTTTTAAGCTCCCAGAGCACTTTAGTAACCATAGAAGCAGAGAAGTTCCTTATTTTTTATCTTTACTTTTGGCTATGAACGAGCCTTCGGTGAGTAAACCTTCAGTTAGTTAGTTCACTGTGTGTTTCCACCAAACTAGGAACTAAAACATTTGCATTGTATTCTCTGTGGATGTTGTGTTTCCAATAATTCACTCCTCAGAGGGCTTTCCCAGGGGGTTGGGGGTGGAAGGGGCCCACTGATAAACAGCAGATGCCCGGCAGGCCTGAGGCATGTCTGACACATGGATGACGGAGATGGGAAAAAAGGAGCAGCAGCTCCTGGGATGGCATATTTAAGAGCCTGAGGAGGCGCATTGCTTTAAAATTACTGATCATAAGAAATAGTTCCTGCAAATGGTGTGGGATATGCGCCCTTCTGTCCATGCCAATTCAGTTGGTAAACACACAGAAACAGAATTCTCCTTGGATACTTGAAGCTCACAGAAATGTCAAAAGTAAAAGGAATGGTGCAGTTGGAATTCCTGTGCAATCTGAAGCTCTCACTTGAAAATGAGAGAGGAACAAGGAGCCAGGAGTGAACAGACCCAGGCATCAAGCAGAAATAATATATGGTTCAATACTTGTCTAAAGTAAGAGAGATGATATATTCACTGCCTTAGAAAAAGTGAAGTGCTCACCTTTCTGAGGTCATGGCCTTCCAAGAAGAGATATTTTAGTTGCAATAAATGAGTTCTTTCTACATGAGGCTGAGGGTTTGGTTTCCTTAATCCTGCAAAAAAAAAAAAAAAAAAAAAGAGAGAGAGAGACAAATAAAATGCCCCCACTGATGTTCAAAGAGGAAAGTGCAAAAGACTGAACTTGCCGTATCAATGACTAACTACAGGGTTATTCATTGGAATAAGATACATGGGATTTGCATCCCAAGAGAGGGCACTCACCCTGTTTGAGAAAGATCATTTGGTTAAGAATTAATTTCCATCCTTTTAAAATCCGAAACAACAAAACCTATTAAGCAAAAAGTGATAAGGGAGAACAAGATGCAAAAGACTTTCTCTGTCCCAAAGGACCTTATAGACCTATTGAGAAGATTGTGTGAATAGGTGAAAGTCACCAAACAATGGCATATGTGCTTGGCATAGAGTGGGCAATTGGATAATGTCTGTATAGATTGCTGCTTAGTTAATGAAGTCTGTGGTGTATTTACTAGCCTTAAGTACACGATGTTGACTCAACTATGCTCTACCAGACAGACAATGAGGCCTGCTCTTGGCCTGTACAATGAGTCCCTGAGCTTGCTGTCCTCAGGAGCCACTGCCCTTTGGTCTTGTGAGGCCTTTCAGACCACAATGCTTCTGCCCTAATCTTCTCACTTAATTGCTGCAATTTTAGTTTATTTGCCAAAGGAAACGAACCTGTGTGATTGTGAAAGTAGGAAGTAATATGAAGTAATACAAACAAGTGGGATAAAGTATGATGATTTTGTATTTAGATGAGAAGTTGATCGGCTCAAACACAGAGGGAAGTTGCTGCCCTTGGAGTCAGAAGTATAAATTGATGATCCAGGCCTGCCTCTTCTAAGTGTGCACCCTCGGGCAACTCACCAATGCGCAAAACCCACATTTCCTCATGTTTGCAGAGAAGGGATCTCAACAGTAGCACAGGCTCTGTTGGGCCAGATGGGGGAGCCCAGCTGGAGTGGACAGCCTTGAGTCCATTTTGCATGAACAATGGCTTGTTTGAATAGAAATGACTGTAGGTCCTTTATTGGTGGTGAGAGAGGGCAAAAACAAGTAGAATGTAGGTTATAGTCAATCGATTATTTCAACTCATTGGTGACAGTCATTTGAAAATGCTGGTTACGTACAACAGGGAGGTAATGCAATTTTCCTCCTAAGGTTATTATGAGGATTAACCACCAACCACAGTATCCAACAGGGGCTAATGATTTTACCTGTACATTATTTGAATCTTCAATTTTACAACTAAAATTAAGGAAAACTTTGTTTTTTGTTCTACTTCTTTTTTTTTTGTTTTCTGCCTCCATTATCTGTCAGGATGAGAAGAGGTAAACTTTTCTTTTACTTTCCCGTCCTGTCTGAATGCAACTGTCATATATCATTTGCTCCTCATTCCTTTAAGATTTCAGTCTCAAAGTTCAGTTCAAATGATGAAATTGGCTGTATCTTATTAAGAAACATATGTATATTATTAAAGAAAAACTTTTGTTTTTCCTTAATTATTTTAGTTGCAAAATAGTAAAAATACAAGGCTTAGAGGGAAGCAAAATACAAGACTTAGAGGGAAGTAAAAATAGTAAAATATAAGGGTTAGAGGGAAGAGAAGTAATTTGGAGTTTATATTCCTGATTCCATAATGGTGGCTGGACATGCTACATTCCTCTAGAGGTCACCCTAGCTGCTAGCTTCCAGCACCTTGAGGCATAGACTCCATCCTATTTATCTATATGTACTCCACAGAATCTAATAATGTGGCTTATTGCAGTAGAAGCTCAATATGGATATGCCAAATGAAAAATGAATGAAATTATAATTGGAAGTACGTACCAGAAAGGAGCAGCAGTACTGTGTTCACTGAGGTCTTATTTAGTAGCTCACAGTTTGGAAATGCTATGCTCATGGGGTGCAACGTTAATTAATGAGCAGCCATGTGCTGAGTTCAGGAACAGCAGAAGACAAGTGTACCTCTGCTGCTGGTGCAGCACCTCCTTCATCGATGTGTGAGCCCTGCATAAAGCCTTGGAAATTTCCATTCTAATAAAAACAAACTGGAGGATCATCGGAGACAGGAGACTCTGTTCTTTATCCTTGACAGTATGGTTGTCTCCTAAAATGAGGTTTTGCCAGCCTGATGCAAAATCCTTGTTGCAAGTTTTGTTTGCATTTAGGGGCTACTTCCTAGCGCTCAGTAAACGAGATCAGACAGAGGTTGTGGATATTAAACTCCCATCAAGTCTCCTTTCATGCTGATCTGAGTATAATTTGATTTTAGTCTTAGGTCAGAGGAAAATGGGTAATTGGGGAAAATTGGTATTGATCCAGGCACTTTGTTATATGACTTAGATTCTGAACGCAGATGAACTTGACCTCGCCGAAGACTCCCCGCCTCTTCCAGATGTCTCATATCCCTCCTGTTGTCTCCCCCGTTACTAACAGCTCTGAGCACTCAGAATCCCAGTTTGGGATCCCTTAGTCATTATTTACTTCTTGATAAATCCACTTAGCCTTTTCCCTTTAAACATCTCGCTGAAGATCCCAATTTTCAGCAGTTTTTGCATTCCTTTGCAAATCTGAAAGAAAGGATCCTTACTTAATAATTACTTGTGGATTGGCAGGAACTGAACTCCAGTAGTATAGTCTTTGTGACTGACATCAAAGATTTAGCCAGAGATGAGCTGGCTAACTGATAACATTTTTTGTTGTTATTATTTAAAATCTGCACAAAAAGTTGAATCAAGATAATTAAGATTCATGTGTTAAAAAGTCACAGATATGCATTGAGCCCCAAGGGGGCAGGGTGGGAGGAAGACATAGTACAGACCTTCTTCGTCCATATAATAATGTCAAAGAAGCTCCTGGGGGTTGGGGAGTGTTAATGTTCTTGTCAACGCTGTTTTTATTAGGGGCTAACGGTGGGACAACTCCCACCCTACAGACAGCCAGAGTCTGAGATAACTCAATGACACTCTGGCATCCAGAGAATCAGGAGCCAGCAAGGAGTTATGACTAGTTTAACTACAGTGAGCAGAACAGAGACTCGGGGAAGGACAGACTCCTGGGGATCAGGGATTAAGAATGAAGGATGCAGGACTAGAGTAAATGTCCTGAAACCACCACTGAACGTGGTAAGTGACAAATGCAATATGGTCCTTTTAGTTGTCTATGGCTGCTGTAATAAATTGCTACAAACTTAGGAGCTTAAAACAGCCTAACTTTATAGTCTCATAGTTCTAGGATCAGAAGTCTAAAATGCACCTCATTAGGCTAACATCAAGGTGTTGGCAGGGCTACGTTTCCTTCTGGAAGCTCTAGAAGAGAATTAATTTTCTGATTCTAAATCCATCTTCTCCTTTTTTTTTTTTTTTAAATTTTGGCTTTTTTGGGGGGGACATATTTTTAAGAGATATCCTTAATTTTTTCTCCTAACCCTTTTACTGAATCTATTTTGGCTATTGTATTTAAAATTTTCTTTTTCATAGCACTCTTGTCCTCCGAATATAAACCTTTTCTTACCAATTTGAGATTGCTCTCAGTAGTGTTATTTTGCTTTTCAGTCTTTATTTCTTGGACTGCCTCTGTTTCCTCCATGTTCTGCATACTTAACCTCAGGCTTCTTGGACATTGTCTTTTACCTTGTGTCCAGAACATGGACAGGTGGTCGGGAGCTATATCCCTGGTAAAGATGGAGGCATTCTCTGTAGAGAAATTGAAGAACCCCAGAAACTATGTCTACATGTTGTCAGTGAATGGATTTTCAACAGAAGAGCCAAGGCCGTTGTTATCTTTCATGATGAAACTGAGTTGTTAGGTTTCTGAGCTTTACCACCACCTATGTTTTCTGAGCCCTAAGAAACTGATTAAAAGTTCAGGGTTCGTGAATGTTACAAGTATGCAAACTCTTACAGAAGCTCTGCATTCATCTCCCACCCCTCATAAGATCATATGTTTTCAAGGTCTGTCACATGCTTATTCAATTTCTCCCTAGAACTGTCATCCTGGAAGGTGGGATAGAGGCATTGTCTGTTCTAGTAACCATCAACAAAAAGAATATCTGGAATATAGATTTGAAAGACACAGTGTTTGATCCTATGAAGGCTAAAGTGCAGTGATACTGTTAAACATTTAAGCAGATGTTGTACATGCTATGATTAGAAAGTTTGTGTCGCCCCAAAATTTACATGTTGAAACCCTAGCCCCAAGGTGATAATATTAGGAGGTCATGGCCTTTAAGAGATGATTAGATCACATGGGAGGAACCTCATGAATGAGATTAGTGTTCTTATAAAAGCGACTTTCCTTGCCCCTTCCACCATGCGAAGACATATATCAATGGCTCCATCTATGAAGCAGCAAATCCTCACCAGACCCTGAACCTGCCAATATCCTGATCTTGGACTCCCCACCTTTAGAATTATAAGAAATAAATTTCTGTTGTTTATAAGATACCTAGTTTATAGTATTTTATTACAGAGGCCCAGACAGACTAAGGCAGTACATATTGTTTAGACAGGAGTATAATGAGGATTTAGTAAGACTACAGGAAGGTAAAAACAAAATGCAATCAATTGTGGAACAGGGGAGAAATGTTGCCTGTGCTTGGAGAGTGTTGGAAGGCTTTACAGCAGGGGTAACCTTTGAACTAGGGGTTGCTGAAAGAAATGAGTACAGGGTAGAATTTCCAATCAACAGGATGCATTAAGTAAAGCATCAAGAAGTCTTAAAATAGGTTGTTCTTGGCAAATGATATAAAGTTATAGGTGAGGGAATGTTGGTCGTGAGAGGAAGTTTAGTTCTCAGAATCAAAATCAGTAGCAGCTATGAACTCATCTCACAATGTTCTTTTTGAAAAATACAATTGTAAACTTATTCCTTGAACTATTGCAGGCTGCTGGGTTTCTCACTGTGACTGTCTGTCACCTAGCACTTCCTCTTTCCTTAGCTATTGTGCTTGCCATGTCTTCTATTACTCAGTAACTCAGGAGAGAGAGATGGGCTTAAATTGCCAAGGCCCAATAGGGATGGAGACATGAGGCTGTTCAATCAAAAAAAAAAAAAAAAAAAAGGGAGTAATCCAACGTACATGATGGGATTTGAAGGCTTTAATTCGTACCAGAATTCTTTCTGGATTCTGGCTTTGGCTGCAAATTTCATAAGAAATCATTAAAGTATGGGTATTTATCACTAGAGGATCTCGAAGGACAAGACATATTATGGTCCTCATGCCCTGTGCTTCAGAAACGTAGGTCCCTGGTGTTCCAGGCCAGTGTTCTTTCTATCCTGCTTTATCTCTGCTTAGGTATGCAAAATCAAAAATAAACAGTTTCTTCTTTCAGTGGAAACAGGGTCACAAGCCACCAGGTGGCAGTGGTCATTAAAAGTGGATACAAGTTACAGGACAAGAATATTCTGTACTCCTTTCTCTTTTCATTGTGGCCATATTGGAAAAGTTTTTCATGTTCTAGAATTTCATCGAACATCTCCAGCTGGATCCTACTTTTCTATGGGCAATGCCATTCTTTCAATTTCTGAAATTTATGTATTTTTTACCTTTCTAATTACTTATTTCTTTAATCCAATTACTCTGCTTCTTACTAACACATTGCTCTTATCACATGAATTTTCTCAAATACTTGCAATGGCTTCTTAGCAAGTACTTTGCTCTTATGAAGTTGCTGTGAAGTTGTTAACAATTACCTTGTAGCTAAATAGTTTTCAATCTCTTCGGGCTAATAACCAAAATTCATGCAACTTAGACCAATCCACCTTTACATAAAATAAGCACAGAATCACATGGTGTCGTATATTGAAAGTACTTAGTAAAATCTGTAGAAATTATGAATTTACAAATTTGCAATATACATAAAATAATAAAATACATAAATATTATTCAAATCTATCAATATATATATTTAAAATACAAATCATTGACATGGCATGTAATTGATATTTGTATATAATTATAAATATACAAATTTATACAAATGAAAATGTAAGGGTTTTGGTCCTTATATGTTTTATCACTATTGCATCTCTCCCTGTGCAGCATACTAAAATCTAGTAAGTCATTTAAAGCTGTCGACTGAAAAGTGAAATAACAGGCACTAAAACTCAGAGAAATTATGGTTAGGTTTATTTTGAGCCAAGTTTGAGGTTTTAAGCCTGGAAGCACAGACTCAGTGCAGACTGAGAATGTGTATCCAAAGCAGGTTTCATGAGGCGCAGTACATAATTTCCTAATAGAGGGATGCAGATGGTACAGAAAAGGGAGAAGCAGGGCCATGAAGCAGCAGTTCCACTCCTGTGATTCTGACTGGTGCTCAGTAACACCTCCACAGGTGATATGTATACATAAGGTGGATATGCAGTTGAGTGGGTAGGGAGTAACGTTAGGCATCTGAGCGTCTGGTAGAGGATGACTAATTCCATCCTGTCTTTGTTCCCTGTCTGATACACGTTTATAACCTGTACCTGTCAGTGAAATACTTAACAAACTCCAGTTACAACAAGAGGTCAAATTTAGTTTATAGGCCTCGGTTTTATTACCCATTGCAACCATCGTGGCCACTGTTAAAATTTTCTTTTGAATTTTTTTGTTCTCTGACAAAGCCTATAGGCCCTTGATGTTTAAAGATTACACATTATAAAGTTTCAGCCAGGTGCAGTGGCTCATGCCTGTAATCCCAGACTTTGGGAGGATGAGGTGGAAGGATGGTGAGAGGCCAGGAGTTCAAGACTAGCCTGGGCAACATATGTCTAAGAAAATACAATAAAATAAATTGTTCGTGTCATATCAGAATTTAACCACAGAGCTGTGGTATAAAACAGTGCATCCTCCTGTGACAAGAGGTAGCTGCTCTTACATAGGATAAACTAGCTTAACTCATTCACATCCAGGAGACAAAATCACCAACTGATTGAAGATTTCATGCTGACTATAATAGTTGTAATAGTTTCACCTTGTATGTATAGAATAATTTATAAAGGCATAAGGTATGATCCTCACAGGTATCATATGAAGTTGACAGAAGAGTGTTATCCATGTTCTATTTTACAGAGAGGGGAATTTATGTTCAGTAGAAGAAAGGTATTTTTCCAAGATCAGATGGCTAAGAAGTAGCAGAAATCAGATCTACACTGGGTCTCCAGGTAACAGATAGAAGCAGGACCAGCTTCGGCTGCTGAGGAGATAGCAGGCAGCTGCTAAGACTATTTACTACTAGATCTTCCATGTCAACCTAGAAGACTTAGGTTTGGAAGGCTCTGTCTTTGTATCCAGATAAAGTCTAGAAAAATTCAAGAAATTTGGTAAAGATAAAATAACTTCTTTCCTGCCACACACATGTAGTTTCCAAACTTTTTCTGACACGGCAGAAATCCTTTTTCATGAGAAAACTTTAAGTTGAGCTGCTCTGGTTGAAGGAGAACTCAGGGAACTGCTGGCTTGGGTTACTCTACCCTCTCCACATGGCTCCTGAGAGACCCACAGGATGCAAAGTTTCCAAGAAATATAGTCAGAAAAATTGTCTTAAGAACACTTGTAGTATTCAGGGCTCCTCTTTATAAGCAATAGAAACAGATGTTAGCCCACCTAGGCAGGGAAGGCACTTATGTGAATCCTCGGAATGTTTTGTTTCACTCACAGCATCATGGGGAGGCCTGGAGAGGTGGACCTGGTGGCTGCTTGCCAAACAGAAGCCTGAAGCAGCACCCGGAATAGGTATGGTGAGGTATATCTGCTTCATGTCTTGTGCTCTATTGGGCCTTGGTGCTTTCAGCCCATCCATATTTCTCCCCTTAGTTACTGAATAAGAGAAGACATGGCAAGCACGGTAGCTAAGAACAGAGGAAGTAATAGGTGGACAGAGTCACTGTGAGAAAGATAGGAAAAATGAGCAGCGTGAAATATTTCAAGGAATAACTTAACAGTTGTATTTTTTTGAAGCAACATGGCAACATAGGTACATAGTGGCTATTGACTTTGATTCTGAGAATAAACGTTCCTCTCATAGTCAATATTCCATCATCTATAACTGCTTATCATTTCCTAAGAACAACAGGCCATTTTAAGATTTTCTTTTTTCCTTTCTTTCCTCTTTCCTTTTCCTTCCCTTTCTTCCCTTTCTTCTCTTTCTTCCCTCCTCCTTCCTTCCTTCCTTCCTTCCTTCCTTCCTTCCTTCCTCTCTCTCTCTCTCTCTCTCTCTCTCTCTCTCTCTCTCCCTCCCTCTCTTTCCGACAGAGTCTTGCTGTATTGCCCAGGTTGGAGTGCAGTGGCGCAATCTCAGCTTACTGAAATCTCTACCTCCTAGGTTCAAGCGATTCTCCTGCCTTAGCCTCTCGGATACCTGGGATTACAGGTGCATGTCAGCTCACCCGGCTAATTTTTTTATTTTCAGTAGAGATGGGGTTTCACCATATTGGCCAGGCTGGTCTTGAACTTCTGACCTCAAGTGATCCACCTGCCTCGGCCTCCCAAAGTGCTGGGATTACAGGTGGGAGCCACTGCATCTGGCGTAAGATTTCTTGATGTCTTTATTTTATAAATGTTTTTAACATTTCAATAGCTTTTGGGACACACGTGGTTTTTGATTATATGGATGAATTGTATCGTGGTGAAGTCTGAGATTCTAGTGTACTTGTCACCCAAGTTTTTTTTAATTTTAATAATGGCCATTCTTGCAAGAGTAAGAGGTATCTCTTGAAGGCTTTGTTAATGCTTCCTGCTGCTTGGAAGTGCAACCCTGCCACCTACACATTTCTTTCAGAAACTCTTAGTTCAGAGGTTACCCATGGTGGAAAGCATGATTCATACCTCAAGTCAAACGTTCACATCCTAGTCCTGTGACCATTCACAATTCACCCTTCTGGGCCATGATCTCTTCATCTGGAAAATGTGGGCAATGCAGGTTGATGGAGTATTAAAGAAGTTTATTGAAGATGACTATAAACTATAACACAGTTTACAAATATAGGGTATGATTATCATAGTATCCTTCCTTTCTTCCCCCTCTTTAGAGTCACAGGTTTCTTGCAAACAATAAAAGCAAATACAAATAAAAGAGTGAAAGCATGCCCTTCTCCCACCCACACGCACTCTCTATGACCGTTTTCCATCAGCACATTCTCCTGACTTTCGCGACATTCCTTCTCAGGTATGAATGCTTTAATCACCATGATTAAAGTTTCGTTTTTGTTTTTGTTTTGGTGTGTATGTGCAAAGGAAGAGAAATCAAGACATCCTACCAAAATGTAAGGAAGTGGAAAACTGAGGAGAGGTGGGAAGGAAGGCGGCTTTGAAGAAGTAATTAGGGAGGTGGCGAGGAGAGGTTACACGTCAAGTCTACTGATGAACATGTCTAACCTAAAGCAAAACTGACACACTTTTTCCAAGTGTCCAACTTGACAATGTTAATTTGTTAATTTTTTAAAATTTGCATGCCGTGAAAGTCATTCTTTTTGGTGTATAGTTCTAGGAGTTTTAACAAACACCATCACCACGTTGGGAATGTAGAATGGTGCCATCTCTCCCTACAAACTCCCTCTGGCTGCTCCTTTGTAGCTCACCCTCCCACAGCCTTAAACCCTGAAAGTCACTCATCTGCTCTGATTCTCTCTTGGAATTTAAAAATTGGAAATGAAAAATTTTCATGTAAGCAGCAGATGAGGCTTGCCTCTTACCTCAGTATTGCCTGTGGTCTAAACTTTTGTCATACTGTACTTATAGTAATAAAGTTTAGAGAAGAGCGATCATCTTCAGTGCATTCCTATCATTGTTTTGGCAAACACTCTCCTGCCTGAGTGCTAAAGAAAGGTCCTGAGGGCAGGGAGGATATATTGTGTTTGTAAAAATGAACATGATTTCATAGAAAGGCCATTTTCAGCACAGAATTGCAACCCTGGCCTAAAATTAAAATTGCTGCTCCATGAGAAACAGCCTTTATTAAAGAAAGTACAAAATCTTTCAGGAAAATCCCAGGTTTGATATAATTTTTAATTAAGTTTCTCAAAAGCTGGAGCTCATTTATTCTTTCTTCTATCTGCCACCTAGCAGCAAGGTGCAACACCCTTTATTCATGGAGATCTTGCTTTGAATTCTAATTCCAGGTTGAGTTTTGATACATAATTTTGGCTCATTCTGGGGGCTTTTCTGAAATTATTTTCTTGAATATCATCGATATCTACTTTCGGCCTGCATTTTCACTGTAGAAGTCTCCCTGGATATGCCTATTAAGAAGTTTGAGCTGTATCTCCTTTCAATACCGGATTGCAGCTAATATTTTAAAACAAATTAAACAAAATGAATTCCCCAAACAAATTAAATTCCAATGTGCATTAATTTCCTATCCTGACTAGAGATAAAAAGGTGATACAAATGAAAGTTAGAAAAATGATTCTAGCAGCAGTATTATGAAAAGCACGAGCTTTTCACTGTTTATCCGACAAGTAAAAGACCAAATATATACTGTGAAAAGTTTAATCAACTTTGACATTTTGTTCCCGGACCAAACTGAGGGTCGGGCTGTTATTTCTTGTGGGCCAATAAGGAGATGCAGATGAACTGGGCAGAAAGAGTTTTTATTTCTGTAGTCAGTCACAGGAAGAGGGCCTGGATCACCAGACCAACTCAAAATTACAAAGTTTTCCAGAGCTTATATACCTTCTAATCTATATGTCTACATGTAAGTGTGCATTCATCTAAAGACAGAAGTGATTAACTTCTTTTAATCTATAACTAAGGTCTGAGTCCTGAAGACCTTCCTCTGGAGCCTCAGTAAGTTTACTTCATGTAAATGGGTCCAGACGCTGGCATGATCATCCTTATCTTGTCTCTTGCTAAATCACGGAGGTTTGGGGAGTTCCTTCAGACCCCCAATAATCTTGTTTGTGAAGGCCTGGGGAATTTCTTCAGACCCAAAATAAAACCTGTTTAAGGCTGGGTGCAGTGCCTCACGCCTGTAATCCCAATACTTTGGGAGGCTGCAGCCAGTGGATCATGAGGTCAGGAGTTCAAGACCAGCCTGGCCAACATGGTGAAATCCCATCTCTACTAAAAATACAAAAATTAACCAGGCATGGTGGGGCATGCATGCTTATAATCCCAGCTACTTGGGAGGTTGAGGCAGGAGAATTGCTTGAACCAGGACCTGGGAGATGGAGGTTGCAGTGAGCCGAGATTGCACCACTGCACTCCAGCCTGGGCGACAGAGCAAGACTCCACCTAAAAAAAATAAAAAATAACGTGTTTAATCCTGAATAGGTTCTGTTAAGAGTTCCTTTGTTATTTTGTCATGCTTTAAGGCCCAGGAAAGGCCTAAGCAAAACTCTTGGTAGGCTTTTGTTACATTCCAGCCTTTGCATGAGGGCGCTGGCTTTTAACATTTAACTTTACCACTTAGTCCGTACTGAAACAGTTGCTGTGGAGGCCTGCGTTAGTGAGACCTGGCCTGCCACAATTTCAATCAACATTTCATTAGGAACCATAACTAAAAAACACAGTATAAAACAGAGCATACATTCTGAGAGGCACAAATCACTGTACTTTTAAAAATTGTGTTTTAAAAAAATTTTGTTTTTGTTTTAGTAGTGTGGAGTTTCAGTGACAAGATAATCCACAAGTCAATTTAGAATTACCAAACAGCAAATTTTCAAAAATTATTGAGTTCATCTCCGTAGACTTTCACCATCTTTGACTCAATCTGCATTTCACTGCTGCTAGAACTGCACCAGTGGAAGTATTAATTTGGAATTGTAGAGCAGAGAGGCTTTAAATACACTTTTGGGAACATTATGCCTCTGTTTTTGACCATGTGTTTATTAACTACAAATTTCACTTGATGGCACAAAAATGTGTGCAGAACTGATAACTCTGAAATGAAACAGCAATTGTGTTTGCCAGAGATCATCTTCGAGCCACTTGAACTGACACCCCATGACCCCATGCATAATGTCTGATTATAGAACATCCTGGGAAAGGGGCTACATCTTATATAGGCATTGACTGTATTTAAAAACAACTGCTCTGCTTTGGGAGGCTAATGCAGGAGGATTGCTTGAGGACAGGAGTTCAAGACCAGCCTGTGCAACACAGTGAGACTTCTCAACTCTACAACAACAACGACAACAACCACAACAAAATTTAAAGTAGCTAGGCATGATAGCATGCGCCTGTAGTCCTAGCTACTTGGGAGGTTAGGCAAGGGGATTGCTTGAGCCCAGGAGTTCAAGGCTGCAGTGTGTGGTGATTGCCACTGTACTCCAGCCTGGGCGACTGAATGAGACCCTGTCTCTAAAAACAACAACAACAACAACAGCCCTTAGATTCCTATGTAGGAAATAATAAAATAAACATTGAATACATACGCCCTTTGTTTTTAATTTGCCATACTGATAAACAGACTTCAATTATTTTCTACTGCCTGAGAACATATGGGTAATTACTTTGATCCCCTTATGTTTTCCAAATTGTTAGTGTATCACGATGGTATAATCTATGCTTAGAAATGGAAAGTAGCTTTGAATTTGTATTAGGGAAGGAGGAGCAACAAAGAGTCAGAGAATGAGACACATTGAGTGCCAAGTGTCTGAAATGGCATCCTAATTCTAGCCTGAAATATGAGCCATGTCTCTGATTAACAGGTGTAAACTCAAGTAGTCTTAGAATTTCAGAACTGGAAGTGAATGATGGCATCTAGTTCTCTACATCTGAAGAAATTCAAGCCAATTGAATTAAGTATTTGCTCAAAGTCACACAGGGAGTTAATAAGCAGAGTAACAAGGAGAAGCAGGAGTGGGAGTCGCCTGTTCCTCCATCTCCTGACCCTCTGTGAATGCAGGAGGAGAAAGGGACAGGCAGCTCTGAAATTCTCAGATCTGAAAGGAATCCTCATCATTATAGGACTCCTAATTACCTCCCATCATCAGGTGCCCACTGATGAGTTTCCCAAATCCCTGATAGATTCCCAAGAAATAGTTTTCAGCCAAATACCCTCATCAAACAAAGTCAATCTTCTTAAAGAGTTCATGAGTACCAACCCTCATTGACCTGTAGCTATCTTAATAACCACCTTTTATTTTCACGATTTTATCTGGCTTTCAATGAGTACTTAACACATTCTAGGTATTTTGCTTTATGCTTTCTTTTTTCTTTTTCCACTGCCACAACAAATTAATTTAATATACTGTGGTAGGAAATTGTTCTAGCTATTTCCTGTTTAATGGTAGATGCATTTCTGGTCCTTCCCATCCTCTACTAAGTACTGCAAAAAGTTGAATCCTGCAAGTTATATCACCCACGCTTTCTTGCCAACTAGTTATAGTAAAGTGGGAAGACCGGTAGAGATGAGGAGTCGGGAAAAGGAGATACACTGGGTACTTCTGCCCATGTCCTTGTGTTTCAGGCAGCATCCTCAAGAGTGCCCGTGTCCCCTCCATTGTTCTACCTCCCACTAGGCAGCTCAGGCTCCAGAGCTTTAGTAACACCTGCTCCTACAGGTGGTACAGGTGGCAAGAGGATCCTGTCCCGAGGGCTTGCTCACCCTCCCTGTTTGCTTTTCAGTTCTTCCAACACTTTTATCGTGAGCTACTTGTATTAAAAATTATCTCTGGAACCCTGGACAGAGATTCTGCCGTTTGTATTGAAACCTGACTAATATACTATTATTGTGGTCATCACATAAATGAAGGAACTGAAAGTTAGAGAAGTCAACCTCACACCAGAGAGTTTATTATATGCCAGGCACAAGGCTGAAAACTTGATACGCATTATTTCTTTTAATTCTCACACATTTTTATGAGGTAGGAATTATGATCTCTATTTCACAGGTAAGAAAATAAGGCTCAGGGAACATAATTAACCTAATCAATGCCGTACTAGTAACTGGTAGACCTAGGCACAATGATAGTTCCATCTCTAGATCATAGCAAGGGTACAACGAATTACTTAAGAGATGCTGAAAGATGGCACCACCTCTTCCAATGGTTCCCACATACATTCATTAGTCATACTCCTCAGGAATTTCTTGCTAGAGACTGGGAACGGGTGGCCTCTATGGCATTCCCACAACTCCGCCAACTTAGAAGAAGGTTCGAGTTCACCAAAGCTGCTTTGCAAATAATCACAGGACTGAAAGCCATAGTGCACTGCTAATTCTTTAACAATCTGCTCTCTAAGGAGGTTTTTTAAAAAAACAAAAACCTGATTCATAAGGTTTTCCAATCTTCATGGTGTAAATGTA